>NW_027522468.1:0-123052 GCF_052094955.1 Ictidomys tridecemlineatus | reverse complement strand
TCAGCATTTAACATCTCTTTCAGTTCTGTTTTTTTGGGGCCAGGCAGTTACCGGAGATTGAACTCAGGGGCTTGACCACTGAGCCACATCCCCAGCCCTATTTTATATTTTATTTAGAGACAGGGTCTCACTGAGTTTCTTGGTGCCTTGTTTGTGCTGAGGCTGTCTTTGAACTCACTCTCCTCCTTGCTCAGCCTCCTGAGCTGCTGGGTTACAGGCGTGCACCACTGTGCCAGGTTTTTCAGTTCTTTTTATTTCACCTGTGCTTCTTCTAGATAAAGGGAAAGGGAAGACAAATTATTACCTCTTACGATATTTCAGAGCCTTCTAGTTATAAAATTCTTCAAAATTAAAAAATTCTCTTTCTTTTTAGGATTTTTAAAATTTCTTTTCTTGGTAGTGGTTAGTTTCAATTAAAACCAATTTTGTTCCTATACAGGGTCTAATTTAATCCTAAGCCAGATCTACTAAGAAACCCAAAGAGGATAAGATCTGCTCCCTGTCCTGCTGTGCCCCTCCCCTGACTCCGGCAATGGCAAGGCACTACTGAGGTGGATGGCGCAAGGCGTCCATCCTCTGGAGGAGTGCAGTATGTTTCTGGGAATGGGCTGATTTGTTTTTGTATTCCTTTAATAAGTATAGTTTTGATTTCTCATATGACCATTAAGTATAAAGGAAAAATCATGACTTTCTCAATTAATGCAACTACTTCTAAAGCATAGATCTGTTTGCTCTAAATGCAAAGATTTAGCTGTGGAGTGTAAATTGTTAATGTGTAAAGAAACACTCCCTATATTCCTGTCAATGAAGTTTTTGAGAAATTAAATTAAAATCTAGAGAAGGAAAATTAATGTTAAGAAGAAAAATTAGTGCTTAGTACTGGGCAACTTGTTCTTGTTCCTGTGCACAATGGTTTGTGCTCTTACTTTTGTTTGATTACTACTTGCCATAACCATGGCATCGGTTTTAGTCAGTAAGTGAAGAAAGAATAGTCAAGGTATATGCAAATAGTTTGGGACATTTGTAACTATTGATTAAAAGTTAACTAAGCAGAAACAGCTCAAAGCAAAACTCGAACTGAAAGTACAAATGCTTGCTTATGCATAAGCCAAGACACATTCTTGTATTCTAATTGTAGCTACGTAATATTTTGTTTTGTTTGAATAATGATTCCTGTTTTGTAACCACCAAGTTCTGTAAGCCTGCCAAAATGAAAAGTATATATGATCAACTTCACAAGTAAAGATTGGGATCAACACCTTCACTTTGGTGTCGGTGTTGTTTCTCCACCCCCTCTTTCGCCGACTCCTCACCATCAGTTCGTCTCCTGAGACCCCTGTTGGAGCTGGTCTCCGACAGTGGTCCTTAAACAAACTTAAAATCTAATGAAAGATGAACTCAATATGTGCAGGAACTTGGTAACAATTCTATGTAATCTACAAATTATCATTATTTTTCTCTTAGTGTTTGCTTGGGCAGCTCTGGGAATGAGCACTTAATACTTATCAAAGCCTCTCATTCCATCTTGAATAGGCGCTCCTCCAGGTCCTAGTTGGGCCTCTCAATTGTGTTCTAAACACTAGGGCAACACCTTGTGTAAATGTGCACTCAGTAAAGGTTTGACAAATGAAGAAAGTCTGTCAAGTACATCAATTGAGCAGAGTTTTTAAAAGATTTTTTAAAGACGGTATGGTGTGGGACCTAAAGGATCTAACAGAGACTTGACAAAGGCGAGAGGACATTTCTGTTCAGTGGTTCTGGTGCAGATATCTTGCTGAGAAAAATAAAGCCTCTGTGGGCATAAGTGAGGCAGCATAGCCCAGCGGCTTCTGAGGAACTCAGTGTCTCCTGTCTCCTAACATATCCCTTATGGAGACCATCGGTTCAGTTCCCACAGAACAAGCAGCTCTGCATCTTTCTTTCCCAAATCAGTCATCTCAAAGTCAGGTGACCGAGAATGAAGTCACTTATGAGTGACAACAAAATATAATATTTCTAAAGGAGGGGGGTTGTGTATGAAGTAGATTACTCACAAGCTTCAGGGATTTATTACAGTTAATAAATTGCTTGCAACTCCCCTCACCAAGCATCATGTGTTGTAAGATAAAGATGAATACCCCTAGTTAGTGAATGAATACATTTCTAAACATAACTTCTTCTACAATAATGATTTTTTATTTAAACAGATATTTTGGTAGGTCTATTGTTATGCTATATTGTATCACAATGGGAATGTGTCCCTATACTTTCTCCCTAAAAATTATTTCTTTTTGTTCTGTTCATCAAAAGCAGAGGATTAACACTTAGCATTATCTATTGTTTACCATAAGTAATTTTCCACACACATCATCTCACTTAAGGAATTTAGGCATCCCAGGGTTTCTGGTTATGTTTTGGGTTTTCTTCCAGTACTGGAGGCATCATGCTAGATCCCTCAGGTTTTGTTATAACCACTGAAGTTATTTCTACTCTGGCAATACAAGTAGTATTGTGGAAACTTAGACACACATAGAAAAGGTGCTATGATAGGTCATTACATAAATGCCATCAAAATGGTAATGAAAATATGTACAATATTCTGTAATATGTTTATAAGGTGTAGGTGTATCCTGATTCTGGGATAGTGTTTTTGAAAATTGTGATGGTAAATAAACTACTTACCAGCAACTCTCACAGAGAGGCGTAGATTTCTGGTTTTGGTGTGGCCCTTGCTGATCTCCATACTAGCACCTGGGCTGTAAAGAAACTCTTGGTAAAACTGGCTGTTGGTCTCCATTCACCACAAAACGGACCTGTTATTCTGAAAGTTTCCTCTCGCATATCTGTGGCCTCATGAAGGAGTCAAAATCCTCTGATCTCTCACAATTCATTTTCCTGTGATGGACATTTATAGAGGTCTGGGCTGAACTGTTGGGAAGATGCATCGAGCCTCTCCTCTTCAGCTGCTCTGAGACTCCTCAGTGTGCAAACACAACTCAAAGGCATCGGCTTGAGTTCAACTGCAACAATGGAGAGTAGTTAATTCGCTGTTGGATTCATTAATGTCTTGGCAATCACCTGTTCCCAGCATGCAGCGAGAAGATCAGCGTCCTCTCTCTATTGGGATGTGGATGAGCGAAGTTCAGAGTGATATTTCTGCTCAGAAGTTGTGGGTGGCAGAAACCTCAAGACTGCCTTCCCTTCCCGCTAGGGAGAGAAGGAGTCAGGGTGAGTGTACACTTATTGGGATGGATTTCGCATGGCATATGAAGTTTTTTCTTCATGTTACATACTTTGCCAGATGGACAGATATCAGAAGCCATGATATTAAAAGCATCCCCACTATCTTCAGCTGATTAACTAGTGCTAAGTGCTGATCCCTTACAAAACACTGTATGACTTCGTGCCCCTTAATTTTATGATCCTGCTGATGCTCATGACCTGGTGAAGAAATTGTTTGCTATGGAGTTTAAAAGTAAGGGGGAAAAAAAGGTCATCAAACAGCTCTTTGGGGCACAGATGGAGAAAAGACAACAAGCTTTAAAGTCTTGTAGTATTTTACTGCACACACAAAAAAATTATTAGATAAAGAGGTAAGTCTCTAAACTTAAAATTTCCCATAATACAATGGGGTTTTCCTCATGCTTAGGAGAGACACATTAACAATACTCCTAAAAGATCTTAGAATGATTAGCCATCAGGGAAAGGCAAAGCTAAAGCACATTTGATGAAGCACTTCACAAATTCCAGGGTCTTCACAATAAAAGGAATGATAATGATGTTTTGTTAAGGGAGTGAGGAAATCAGAAGCTTTATTCACCACTCTTAATAATAAGCTAAGCTGGTTCCACTAGTCTGAAAATGATCTGGAACTTCTTCAGAAAGTTAAATATGGAGTTAATGATCCACCTCTTCCACTCCTACTTACAAACTTAAGATAAATAAAAAAGTTGTCCACCAATGATTTCTACATGAATGTTCATATAATGTTCATATTATATATAATTTTCATATTATATATACGAATCTTATTCATATTAGTCAAAAAGTGAAAATGACCAGGCAGGTCTGTAAACTAGCTACTCAAAAGCTGAGGCAGAAGGATCATAAATTCAGGACAACCTGGGCAAATTTTCAAGACCCTGACTCAAAACAAAATTTTTAAAAGGGTTGGGCTTTGGCTTAGTGGTAGAACATTGTTTAGTGTGCATGAGGCTCCAGGTTCAATCTCCAGTATGACAGCCACACAGACACAAAGTAAAAATTACTATCCAGTGGGAAATAAAAAAAGAAATGTGGAATTTTCATAAGATGGAATCAGTCACAATAAGGAGGAATAAACTAAAATACTAATACAAGCTACAATATAACTGAAATTTGCAAACATCCTAAGTGAAAGGAGTCAGATCCCAAAAGGCGTATATGGTATTACTTCATTAAAAATATCCACAGAAACTCGAGTGTATACATAGGTCTTTCCACATGTGAATGAGAAACACAGAAATGGTGTTTATTTAAAACTTAGAATCAATATCCATTAGGAAAATGCAAGTCGAAGTCACATTGCAAATAGCACTTCACATTCACTAATGTTGGCTAGAGCTGCAATATTGGGGGAAAGGAGATTGACTGCTTTGGGTATAGGCTTTTTTTTGGAGAGAAAAGTAATAAAAATATTTTGAAATACCTGTGGATTAGAGAACCGTGGTGAGGTCACAATGTGTCACATACTTAGCACAGTGTGCTTCTTCTGGTTGGAGAGGTACCACAGTGTTCATGAGACACTGTGTATAGAGAGAGCACTCTTGTAATTGCTGCTGAAGAGTTCACATATTTCTACAACTAAGACATTTCCTAGAATGAAACCATCATCTAGTTCTAATCTCACTATACAGTCTGTCTCCCAGCAAGCTTTCTCAGGAACTCTGGACCTCGTTGCTTCACAGGCTATGAATGATGGGCTTCAACATGGGGGTCACCGCACAGAAGAGCACGGAGACCAGGGTGTGCGTGTCCAGCCTTTCTGGCCTGTCATAGTGGAAGTTGGCTGTTCCATAGAAGACCACCACGACAGTGAGGGGGGACGCACAGGTGGAGAAGGCCTTCCTCCTGCCCTGGGCAGAGGGAATTTCCAGGACGGCCGCCATGATGAGTGCATAGGAGCCTGCAGAGAAGAGCAGGGGCTCAGGGCCATGGTGGCACTGACAACTTGGAGCGCAGACTCGTTGACAGAGGTGTCTGTGCAGGAGAGCTTCAGGAGCAATGGGTGTCACAGAGAAAGTGGCGTATCTGGTGGGGCCCAAACAGAGTGAGTGTGATGGCCAGCACTGTGTGTGTGACCAAATTCTCCAGCCCACACAGTCAGGACAAAGTAACCAAACCAACACAGACCTTCACACTCATGATGACTGAATACTGAGGAGGACGGCAGGTGGCCACACAGCAGTCATACTGGCCACACAGCCAGTAAGTCGCCTTCTGTGCCAGCACTTGTCAACAAGAAGAAGATCTGGGAAAGGCAGCCCTCATAAGAAATGGCCTTCTTCTCCCAGAAGATGTTCACCAGCAGTACTGGGAGGGTAGTGGATTTGTAGCAGACGTCAAGAAGCTCAAATTGCTGAGGAAAATTACATTGGAGTGTGCAGAGCAGGACTGAACCTGGTGGCCACTATTATGAGCATGTTCCCCAGGAGAGTGGTCAGGTAAATTACCGGAAAGAGCAGAAAGAACCAGCCCTGTAGGTTGGAGTGGTTGGAAAATCCCAAGAAGATGAATTCAGTGACAAATGATTGATTACTCATTTCCAATGTTGTCATAGCTACAAAACAGAGAAAAAGAGACCATGATGAAAATGGACTGAGAGCACCCCAAACAGGCTTGTTAATCTGCAAAAACATGGAAAATAATATCGAATGAAAAGCAGCCTGGAGACTGATAACCTGTGGGACTGGTCTCAGGGAATCAGACCCATGGAGCCGCACACATTTTCAGGGGTGATGGTGGTGGGAGTAACCAGAGAATTGCTAGAAGCCAACAGAAAGCCATTCAACCTCATCATTGTGTGAAGTCATTTCTTATTGTCTCAGTAATCTCTGTCTCCTGTTGTTTTTTCATGTAAACATAGGATTTTTGGAGAAGTTCATTTTCATTGCAAATGTTAAGAAAAAAATTTACAAAGCAGAGTCATCATCTGCAGAAGCAGTCGGTGTTGCCTTCAGTGTTTTCCAATGTAGAGTTTTTCTCATTTTACATTAATCTTGATCTCTGTGTTCGGAAAGGCAGAAGTTAACTATTTCTGTACAATGCTGAAATTATCAGGGCCAGAGAAAAATAGAGGAAAGAAGTTGATGAAGTGGGGTTGGCCTGGCTATCTTAAGTATACAGGGAAGATCAGTAGAGTAGAAGAAGAATGAGAGGGTGGAGAGGTTTGTGAAGGGAGGGAATGTGAAAGGTCTTTACGCAGATCATGTTATGTGCACATGAAAGTCTAAAACAGGGGACTGCACCTGTATGTATATGTAGAAAGCACCAGTCTGAAATTAACAGATAAATGACCCAAAGAAAGATCAGTAGAGAAAGGAGAATGGGGTCGGAAAGAAGAGGGAGATGGGGGTGGGGACAGAATGGAGTAAATCAGATTCCATGAACGTAGGATCTTTTCCAAATAAACCCAACTTCTATGTATAACTATTATGCTCTAATAAAAAATTTAAGAAGATGACATGATCCTGTCAGCAAAGAGTGAGATTTGAATTCTTCTTGACCTATTTTTATACCTTTAATTTCTTTCTTTTTTCTAATGGCTCTGGCAATTTCAAAAATGAAGTTGAATAAAAGTGGTGAATGAGGGGACACCCTGTCTGCTTCCAGTTTTTAGAGTGAATGCTTTCAACGTTCTCCACTTAGAATGATGCTGCCTTGGGTTTAGCATAGATAGCTTTTACAATGCTTTTACAAAGTTCCTTCTGTCCCTAGTGTTTTGACAGGTAGGGGTGCTATATTTTGTTAAATGCTTTTTCTGCATCTATTGAGATGATCAATAAACTTACATCTCTCTTAAATAAACTTAATCTCTCCCCTTTTGCTAAACATTCAGATCATCTCCAGTCCTATAAATATTTTAATGAACATTTTCCTACATAAACATATGTGACCATTTCAAATTATCTCTTAAGAATAAAATTTAAATCTGACATAAAAGAATTTGTTGTGCAGGTTCTATTTAAAACTAGCTCATGGGAGAAATTGTATTAAGTGAAATAAGCCAGACACATAAAGAGAAATAGCAGTTTTTCACTTCTTTGTGGAAGTTAAAAAGTTGATCTCAGAGAAGTAGGGAGTAGAGTGGTTGTTATTTGTGCCTGGGAGAAAATCACCAAAATCATTGTGAGTCTGATTTCTCGAAGACGCATGTGAAGGACTGCCTGAAACATGCCCTCTGAGTGTGGTTTTTTAAAAAAATAAGAGTGGACTTCTAACAGGGTCCTCAGAAACTCTCTTCTCTCCTCAGTTGGCAGCAGGAGGTCCATGGGTCTGGCTGCCTAGGAGCTAGCTGTGGTTTGCAAAAGGGCAGGACCAGGAGGGCTGGAGAATCTCAATAATCACTAGTAGACCACATTCTAGGTGAGGGCAGGCTGCAAACAGGCCATCCAGAGAAAAATGTCTTGAGCTCTGAAAATGACAGAATCTGTGGATTTAGGAAACAGTTGTGGGTCCAATCCACTCATAACACCTACTCCCTGGGTCAGTCCATGGTTGCCACAGTTACCACAGGCCTGACCAGAACAACCCTGAGGGGGAGATTCACTCTGGCCTTTTGGCGTGGAGGTTTTGTCTGGGGCCAGCTGACCCATTGCTGCCAGCCTGAGATGAGGTGGGACACCGAGGTGGAAGGGAACAAGGGGGGAAGCATCCCTAGCTAATGGCAGCCAGAAGGTTGGGCGGGGGAGGGAATGGGAGGAGACAGTTCGCAGGGGACAAGATGTGATTCCCCAGGGCATGTCCCCGGCCACACTCCACCTGCCCACACTCCTCTCAGTACAGTGGGCCTTTCAGATAATTAACCCACAAAATGGCTGGATCCACATATTAGGTCACAAGTCTCACAGTCTAATCATTTCACCTCTGAACACTGCTCCTGTGGCTGACCCTGAGCTTTTGGTGGGGGGATACCTTATTTCTAAGCCATAATAGTCTCTACAGTCCATGTGCTTTGGTTAGAATATCTTCATGTCATCTGGGAGAGTAATCAGGTGCCAACACAAGATTGAAAGGAAATATCTGGTAACTGAAGATGTGACATTTGGAGCTTGGGGAAAAGCTCTGAAGAGGAGGCCTGGGTGGAGAACTTTAAAATCCTGGTGACAAGGACACAAGAGGGCACCTGGTCTGTGGGGTAGCTGAGTGGCAGTGGGATCACTCATTATAACATAAATAAAAATGAGAAGGAGCGTGTCTGGGAAGAGGAAAGGAGGAAAGGAGGTTTGGCCTGGAGTCTGGGTACCTGCGGGGTCTCCCCAAGGAGATTCCAGGAGGCAGCGGGACAGGTTCCCAGGAGATAGGCCTGGGAGTCATGTCTTAGAGTGACTCTGGAAGTCACAGGTACTCATAAAGCCAAAAAAAGAGCAGGGTGAGAAGAGAGGGCCTGATGGACTGTGCGGAAAAGAAGGTGTCCAGAAGGAGGCTCACCAGCTATCAGCAATCATTCTGCACCACAGTGTCAAAACTCTGATCTCTGTACAACGCCTTCTGCACCACAGTCTAAAACCTCTGCTCTCTATAACAGTCCTTCTGCACCGCAGTCTACAACCTCTGCTCCCTGCCACAATCCTTCTCCATCCCAGTCTCCAAGTTATGCTCTCTGGAACACTCTTTTTGCACCCCAGTCTCAAACATCTGCTCTCTGCAAAAGTCCTTCTGCACCTCAGTCTGAAAACTGCTCTCTGCAAAAATTATTCTGCAACCCAGTTTCCAACCTCTGCTCTCTGTAACAGTCCTTCTAAACCTCAGTCTCCAAACACTGCTCTCTATAATATCCTTCTGCAAACCACTCTGCAAAATGTAATATCTGTAACAGGCCTTCTGCATCCCAGTCTCCATCCTCTACTCCCTGAAATAAAACTACTGCACCCCATTCTCCAAGTTCTCCTCTCTGAAAGAGTCCTTCTGTACCACACTCTAGAACATCTGCTCTCTGCAACAGTCTTTCTGCACCTAAGTCTGAAAACTCTGCTCTCTGCAACAATCATTCTGCAACCCAGTCTCCAACCTCTGCTCTCTGTAACAGTTCTTCTGGACCTCAGTCTCCAAACTCTGCTCTCTATAATATCCTTCTGCACACCAGTCTACAAACTGTGCTATCTGTAACAGTCCTTCTGCACCCCAGTCTCCAACCTCTGCTCTCTGTAACAGGCCTTCAGCACCCCAGTCTCCAAACTCTGCTCTCTGTAACAGGCCTTCTTCACCCCAGTCTCCAACCTCTTCTCTCTGAAACGATCATTCTGCACCTCAGTCTCAAACCTCTGCTCTCTGCAACAGTCCTTCTGCAACTCAGTCTCCAAACTCTGCTCTCTGTAACATCCTTCTGCACCCCAGTCTCTAAACTCTGCTCTCTGTAATAGTCCTTCTGCACCCCAGGATCCAACCTCTGCTCGCTGTAACAAACCTTCTGCACGTAAGTCTGAAAACTCTGCTCTCTGCAACGGTTCTTCTGCACCCCAGTCCCCAACCTCTGTTCTCTGAAACAGTCCTTATGCACCCCAGTCTGCAACCTCTGCTCTCTGTAACAGTCCTTCTATACCTCAGTCTCCAAACTCTGCTCTCTGTAATGGTCCTTACGCACTCCAGTCTCCGAACTGTGCTTTGTGTGTCAGTCGTTCTGCAACCAAGAATCCAACCTCTGCTCTCTGTAACAGTCCTTCTGCATCCCAGTCTCAAAACTATGCTCTCTGCTAAATTGCTTCTGTACCCCAGTATCCAACCTATGCTCTCTGTAACTGTCCTTCTGCACCCCAGTATCCAAACTCTGCTCTCAGTAAGATCCTTCTGCACCTCAGTCTCCAACCAGTGCTCTCTTTAACAGGCCTTCTGCACTGCAGTCTCCAACCTCTGTTCTCTGTAACAGTTCTTTGCACCCCAGTCTCCAAGCTCTACTCTCTGTTACAGTCCTGCTGCACCCGAATTAAACCTCTGCACTCTATAACAATCCTTCTGAACCCCAGTCTCAAAACTCTGCTCTCTTTAACAGTTCTTCTGAACCAGAATATCCAAACTCTGCTCTCTGTAACACTCCTTATGCAACCCAGTCTCCATCCTCTGCTTTCTGTAAGAATCCTTCTGCACCCCATTCTCCAACCTCTGCTCTTTGTAAAAGTCCTTCTGCACCTCAGTCTCCAACTTCTGCTCTCTGTAACGATCCTTCTGCACCTCATTCTCTAACCTCTGCTCTCTGTAACAGTCCTTCTGCATCCCAGTCTCCAACATCTGCTTTCTGCAATGATCCTTCTTCTCCCCAGGCTCCAACCTCTGCTCTCTGCAATGGTCCTTCTGCACCCCAGTCTCCAAACTCTGCTCTCTGTAACAGTCCTTCTGTACCGCAGTCTCCTTCCTCTTCTCTCTGTAACTGTCCTTCTGCACCTTAATTTTCAACTTCTTCTTTTTATAATAGTGCTTCTGCACCTCAGTCTGAAACCTCTGATCTCTGCAATTATCCTTCTGTAGCCCAGTCTCCGAACTGTGCTATCTGTAACAGTCTTTATGCATCCCAGTCTCCAACCTCTGCTCTCTGTAAAACGCTTTCTGCACTCCAGTTTCCAAAATATGCTCTCTGCAACAGGCCTTCTGCACTCCAGTCTCAAACCTTTTCTCTCTGCAACGATCTTTTTGCACCTCAGTTTCCAACCTCTAGTCTCTGCAACAGTTATTCTGCACCCCAGTCTCTAACCTCTCCTATCTTTAAGATTCTTCAGCACCTCAGTCTCTAAACTCTGCTTTCTGTAACAGCCTATATGCACCCCAGTATCCAACATCTGCTCTCTGTAACAATCTTAGGCACCAAAATCTCCAACTTCAGCTCTCTGCATCGGTCCTTCTGCACCCCAGTCTCCAAACTCTGTTCCCTGAAACAGTTCTTCTGCACCACAGTCTCCAAAGTCTGCTTTCTGTATCAGTACTTCTGTACCCCAGTCTCCAACCTCTGCTCTCTGTAACAGTCCTTCTGCAACTCAGTATACAACCTCTGCTCTCTGTAACAGTCCTTCTGAAACCTAGTCTCCAACCTCTACTCTCTGCCACATTTCTTTTGCACCCCAGTTTCCAACCTGTGCTCTCTGTAACTGTCCTTCCTCACTCCAGTATCCAACATCTGCTCTCTATAAGTATCGTTCTCCACCATAGTCTCCAACTTCTACTCTCCTCAACGATCTTTCCGCACCTCAGTCTCCAACCTCTGCTCTCTGCAATGATCATTCTGCACCCCAGTCTTCAACCACTGGTCTCTGTAACAGTACTTATGCAGCTCAGTCTCCAACCTATCCTCTCTGTAAGATACTTCTGCACACCAGTCTACAACATCTGCTCTCTGCAATGATCCTTTAGAACCCCAGTCTCCAACCTCTGCTCCCTTTAACAGTCCTTCTGTACAACAGTCTCCAAACTCTGCTCTCTGTAACGGTCCTTCTACACCCCAGGATCCAACCTCTAGATTCTGCATTAGTCTTTCTGCACCCAAGTTTCCAAACTCTGCTCTCTGTAACAGTTCTTCTGCACCTCAGTCTCCAAATCTGCACTCTGCAACAGTCCTCTGCACCCCGGTCTCCACCCTCTGCTCTCAGTAACAGTTCTTCTGCACCCCAATCTCCAAACTCTGCTCTCTGTAACACTCCTTCTGCATTACAGTCTCTACCCTGTGATCTAAGTAACAATTTTTTTGGACATCAGTCTCCAACATCTGCTCTCTACAATGTTCCTTCTGCTCCTTAGTCTCCAAACTCTACTATCGGTAAAGGTTCTTCTGCACCTCAGTCTCCAAAATTTGCTCTCTGTAAGATCCTTCTGCAACCAATTCTCCAAACTCTGCTCTCTGTAACAGTCCTTTTTCACCCAGATCTCCAAACTCTGCTCTCTGTAACAGTCCTTTTGCACCCCAGTCTTATAACTCTGCTCTCTTTAATAGGCCTTCTGCACCCAAGTCTCTAACCTCTGCTCTCTGCAACGATCCTTCTGCAACCTAGGATCCAACATCTGCTCTCTGCAACAGTAGGTCTGCACCTCAGTCAGAAAATGCTGCTCTCTGCAACAATCCTTCAGCACCCCAGTCTTAAACCTCTGCTCTTGTAACACGCCTTCTGCACCACTGTCTCCAAAATGCTCTCTATAAGATCTTTCTGCAACTCAGTGTCGAAACTGTGCTATCTGTAACAGTCCTTCTGAGCCCCAGTCTCCAACCTCTGTTCTCTGCAACATTCCTTCTGCAACCAAGTCTCAAACTTCTACTCTCTTTAAGATCCTTCTGCACCACAGTCTCCAACCTCTTCTCTCTGTATCAGTCCTTCTACACCCAGTTCCCCAAACTATGCTCTCTCCAATATTTCTTCTGCACCCCAGTCTCCAACCTGTGCTCTCTGTAACAGTTCTTCTTCACCCCAGATTCCAACATCTGCTCTCTGCAATGATCCTTCTTCTACCCAGTCTCCAAACTTTGCTCTCTGTAAAAGTCCTTTTGTTTCACAGTCTCCATCCTCCAACCCGTGCTCTCTGTAAGATCCGTCTGCACCCCGTTTTCCAAACTTTGCTCCCTGTAACAGTCATTCTGCACCTCAGTCTCAAACCTCATCCCTCTGCAACGGCCCTTCTGCACTCCAGTATCCTACCTCTGTTCTCTGCAGCAGTCCTTCTGCACCCCAGGCTACAAAATCTGCTCTCTGTAACAGTCCTTCTTTACCCCAGTCTCAAAACTCTACTTTCTCTTTCAGTTATTCTGCACCCCAGTCTAAAACCTCTACTCTCTGTAACAGTCATTCTGCACCCCAGTCTCCAAACTCTGTTCTCTGCAAAAATTCTTCTACACACCCGTCTCCAACATCTGCTCTCTGCAACGATCCTTTTGCATCCTAGTCTCCAATGCCTGCTCTCTGCAACAGTCCTTCTACACCGCAGTCTCAAACTTCTGCTCTCTGCTACAGTTCTTCTGCACCAACGTCTCCAACCTCTGCTCTCTGCAACATCTCTTCTGCACCCCAGTCTTTAAACTGTGCTCTCTGTAACTATCCTACTGCACCCCTGGTCTCCAAACTCTGCTCTCTGAAGCGATCCTTCTGCACCTCAGTCTCCAACCTCTGCTCTCTGCAACGATCCTTCTGCATTCCAGGCTCCAACGTCTGTTTTCTGCAACAGTCCTTCTGACCCCAGAATCCAACATCTGCTCTCTGAAACGATCATTCCTCTACCCAGTCTCCAAACTCTGCTCTCTGTAAAAGACTTTTTGTATTTCAGTCTCCAACCTCTTCTCTCTGTAACGGTCCATCTGCTCCCAAATTTAAAACCTCTGCTTTCTGTCACAGTCCTTCTGCACCCCAGTCTCCAAACTCTTCTCTCTGCAACGATCCTTCTGCACCTCAGTCACCAAGCTCTGCTCTCTGTAAAAGTCCTTCTGCACCTCAGTCTTCATCCTTTCCTCTCTCTAATGGTCCCTCTGCACCCCAGTCTCAAATCTCTGCTCGCTGTAACAATCCTTCTGATCCTCTGTCTCCAACGTCTGCTCTCTTTAACAGTCCATCTATAACGCAGTCTCCAACCTCTTTTCTTTACAATGATATTCCCCACCCCAATTGCCAACCTCTGCTTTCTGAAACAGTCCTTCTGCACCTGAGACTCCAACCTCTGCTCTCTGTAACAGTCCTTCTAAGCCTCAGTCTGAAAACTCTGCTCTCTGCAACAATCCTTCTAAATCCCAGTCTCCAAACTATGCTATCTGTAACAATCCTTCTGCACCCCAGTTTCAAACATCTGCTCTCTGTAACAGGTCTTCTGCAACTCAGTCTACAAACTCTGCTCTCTGTAACTGGCCTTCTGCACCCCATTCTCCAACCTCTGCTCTCTGTAACAGGTCTTTTGCACCCCAGTCTCCAAATTCTGCTCTCTGTAACAGGCTTTCTAAACCCCAGTCTCCAATCTCTTCTCACTTCAACAATCCTTCTGCACCTCAGTCTCCAAACTCTTCTGTCTGCAAGAGTCCTTTTAAACCGCAGTCTCCAACTTCTACTCTCTGCAACAATGCTTCTGCACCCCAGTCTCCAAACTCTGCTCTCTGTTTCAGTCGTTCTGCACCCCAAGATCCAACATCTGCTCTCTGAAACAGTCCTTCTGCACCTCAGTCTAAAAACTCGGCTCCCTGAAAAAATCCTTCTGCAACCGAGATTCAAAACTCTGCTGTATGTAACAGTCCTTCTGAACCTCAGTCTACAAAATGCTCTCTGTAAGATCCGTCTGCAACCCAGTCTCGAAATTGTGCTATCTTAAACAGTCCTTCTGCACCCCAGTCTCCAAACTCTGCTCTCTGTAACAAGCGTTATGCACCCAGTCTCCAATCTCTGCTCTCTGTAACAATCCTTCTGCAACTCAGTATCCAACTTCTGCTCTCTGCAACGGTTCTTCTGAACCCCAGTCTCCACACTCTGTTCTCTGCAACAGTCCTTCTGCACCCCAGTCTCCAACCTCTGCTCTCTGCAACAGTGCTTCTGCACAAAAGTCTCCAACCTCTGCTCTCTGCTACAGTACTTCTGCTCTCCAGTCTCCAACATCTGCTCTCTGTATCAGTCCTTTTGCACAGTCTCCAACCTCTGCTCTCTGCAGCAGTCCTTTTACACCCCAGTAACCAAAATCTGCTCTGTGTAACGATCCTTCTGCACCTTAGTTTCCAACCTCTGCTCTCTGAAACGATTCTTCTGCACCCCAGTCTCCAACCTCTGATCTCTGTATCAGTCCTTCTGCACCACAGTCTCCAAACTTTGCTCTCTGCCAAAGTCCTTATGCACCCAAGTCTTAAAACTCTGCTTTCTGTAACATTTTTCTGCACCCCAATCTCCAACCTGTGCTCTCTGTAACAGTCCTTCTGCACCCCAGTCTCCAGTATCTTCTCTCTGCAACGATCCTTCTTCTATCCAGTCTCCAAACTCTGCTCTCTGTAAAAGTCTTTTTGTATCGCAGTCTCCAACCTCTTCACTTTGTAAGGGTCCATCTGGTCCCAAATTGCCAAACTCTGTTTTCTGTAACAGTCCTTCTGCACCCCCGTCTCCAAACTCTTCTTTCTGCACCGATCTTTCTACATCTCAGTCTTTAACCTCTGCTCTCTGTAAAAGTCCTTCTGCACCACTGTCTCCAAAGTCTGCTCTCTGTAACAGTTCTAGTGCACCACAGTCTCCCACATCTGGTCTCTGCAATGGTCCTTCTGCACCTCAGTCTCCAACCTCTTTTCTCTATAACACTCCTTCTGCACCCCAATTTCCAACCTCTTCTCTCTGTAACAGTTTTTCTAAGCCTCAGTCAGAAACTTCTGCTCTCTGCAACAATCCTTCTAAACAACAGTCTGCAAACTGTGCTATCTGTAACAATCCTTGTGCACCCCAGTCTCCAACACCTTCTCTCTGTAACAGGTTTTCTGCAACCCAGTCTCCAAACTCTGCTCTCTGTATCAGGCCTTCTTTACCCCATTCTTTAACCTCTGCTCTCTGCAAAAGTCCTTCTACTCTCCAGTCTCCAACCTCTGCTCTCTGCAACGATCCTTCTGCATCCCAGTCTCTAACGTCTGCTCTCTGTAAGATCCTTCTGCACCCCGTTCTCCAAACTTTGCTCTCTGTAACAGTCATTCTGTACGTCAGTCTCCAACCTCATCTCTCTGCAACAGCCCTTGTGCACCTCAGTATCCAACCTCTGTTCTCTGCAGCTGTCCTTCTGCACCCCAGGCTAAAAACTCTGCTCTCTGTAATAGTCCTTCTGCACCCCAGTCTCCAAACTCTGCTCTCTGTAACAGTCCTACTGCACCTCAGAATCCAACCTCTACTCTGTGTAACAGTTTTTTTAAGCCTCAGTCTGAAACCTCTGCTCGTTGCAACGATCCTTCTGCACCCCAGTCTCAAATCAGCGTTATCTGTAACAATCCTTCTGCATCCCAGGCTCCAAAATCTGCTATCTGTAACAGTTTTTCTGTACCACAGTCTCCAAACTCTGCTCTCTGCAACGGTTCTTCTGTACCCCAGTTTGCAATCTTTGTTCTCTGCAACAGTCCTTAGCACCCCAGGCTCCAAACTTTGCTCTCTGTAACAGTTATCCATAACCGCAGTCTCCAACCTCTGCTTTCTGTAACAGTCCTTCAGCACCCCAGTCTCTAAACTCTACTTTCCATATCAGTTATTCTGCACCCCAATCTCCAACCTCTGCTCTCTGTAACAGTCCTTCTGCCCCTCAGTCTCAAAAAAGTGCTTTCTGCAACAGTCCTTCTGAACCCCAGTTTCCAACCTCTGCTCTCTGTAACAGTTCTTTTGCACACCAATCTTCAAACTCTGCTCTCTGTAAACTCCTTCTGCACCCAGTCTCCACACTCTGATTTCATTAATAATCCTTCTGGACCTCAGTCTCTAACCTCTGCTCTCTACAACAGTCCTTCTGCTCCTAAGTCTCCAACCTCTAATCTCTGTAAAAGTTTTTCTGCACCTCAGTCTCCAAACTCTGCTCTCTGTAAGATCCTTCTGCAACCCATTCTTCAAACTCTGCTCTGTGTAGCAGTTCTTCTGCACCCCAGTCTCCAAACTCTGCTCTCTGTAACAGGCGTTCTGCACCCCAGTATTCAAACTCTGCTCTCTGTAACAGGCCTTCTGCACCCAAGTCTCCAACCTGTGCTCTCTGCAACGATCCTTCTGCAGCCCAAACTCTGCTCTCTATAACAGTCATTCAGCACCCCAGGATCCAATATCTGCTCTCTGCTACAGTCCTTCTGCACCTCAGTCTGAAAACTCTGCTTTCTGAAACATTCATTCTGCACCCCAGTTTCCAAACTTTGCTCTCTGTAACAGACCTTCTGTACCTCAGACTCCAAAATGCTCTCTGTAAGATCCTTCTGCAACTGTTCTATCTGTAACAGTGCTTCTGCACCCCAGTATCAAAACTCTGCTCTCTGTAACAGACCTTCGGCACCCCACTCTCCAAACTTTGCACTCTATAACAGGCGTTCTGCAACCCAGTCTCCAACATCTTCTCTCTGCAACGATCCTTCTTCACCCCAGTCTCCATCCTCTGCTCTCTACAACAGTCCTTCTGCACCCCAGTCTCCAACCTCTGCACTCTGCAACATTTTTTCTGCACCTCAGTCTCTAAACTGTGCTCTTTATAACTGTCTATCTGACCCAAGTCTCCTATATTTGCTCTCTGAAACAATCCTTCTGCACCTCAGTTTCCAATCTCTGCTCTCTGTAAGGATCCTTCTGACACTCAGTCTCCAACCTCTGCTTTCTGTGACAGTCCTTCTGCACCCCAGTCTCCAACATCTGCTCTCTGCAACGATCCTTCTTCTACCTAGTCTCCAATCTCTTCTCCCTCTAACAGTCCTTTTGTATCGCAGTCTCCAACCTCTTCCCTTTTTAACTGTCCATCTGTTCCCCAATTGCCAACTTCTGCTTTCTATAACAGTCCATCCGCACCCCAGTCTCTAACCGCTTCTCTCTGCAAGGATCCTTCTGGTACTCAGACTCTAAACTCTGCTCTCTGCAACAGTCCTTCTGCACCCCAGTCTCCAGATTCTGCTCTCTGTATGAACCTTTTGCATCACAGTCTCCAACCTCTGCTCTCTGTAACAGTCCTACTGCACCCCAGTATCCAACCTCTGCTCTCTGTAACAATCCTTCTGCACCTCAGTCTCCAACGTATGCTCTCTGTAACAGTCCTTCTGCACCGCAGTCTCCAACATCTGCTCTCTGTAACGGTCCTTCTGCACCTCAGACTCCAAACTGTGCTCTCTGCTACAGTCCTTCTTCACCCCAGTCTAAAACTTCTTCTCTCAGCAACATTTCTTCTGCACCCCTGTCTACAACCAGTGCTCTCTGCAACTGTCCTGCTGCACCCCAGTCTCCAACGGCTGCTCTCTGTAGCTATCCTTCTGCACCTCAGTCTTCAACCTCTGCTCTCTGCAATGATACATCTTCACCACAGTCTCCAACCTCTGCTCTCTGCAACAGTCCTTCTGCACCCCAGTCTCGAAGATCTCCTCTCTGTAACAGTCTTTCTGCACAACAGTGCCCAAACTCTGCTCTTTGTAAAAATTCTTCTTCACTTCAGTCTCTAAACTTTGTTCCCTGTAACAGGCCTTCTGCACCCCAGTGTCCAACCTCTGCTCTCTGTTACAGTTCTTCTGAACCCCAATCTCCGAACTCTGCACTATGTAAAATTCTTTCTGCACGCCAGTATCCATCATCTTCTCTATGTAAGAATCTTTTTTTTTATTGGTTGTTCAAATCATTACAAGTCTCTTGACATATCATATTTCAAACATTAGTTTCAAGTGAGTTATGAACTCCCATTTTTACCCCAAATACAGATTGCAGACTCACATCGGTTACACATACACATTTTTACATAATTCCATACTAGTAACTGTTGTATTCTGCTATCTTTCCTATCCTCTACTATCCCCCTCCCCCCCATTTCTCTTTTTATCCCGTCTACTGTAATTCGTTTCTCTCCTTGTTTTTTTCCCCCTTTCCCTTCACAACCTCTTATATGTAGTTTTTTATAACAATGAGAGTCTCTTTCCATTTCCATGCAATTCCCCTTTTCTCTCCCTTTCCCTCCCACCTCGTCTCTCTGTTTAATGTTAATATTTTCTTCCTGCTCTTCCTCTCTGCTCTATTCTTAGTTGCCCTCATTATATCAAAGAAAACATTTGGTATTTGTTTTTTAGGGATTGGCTAGCTTCACTAAGCATAATCTGTTCTAGTGCCATCTATTTCCCTGCGAATTCCATGATTTTGTCATTTTTTAATGCAGAATAATACCCCATGGTGTATAAATGCCACATTTTTTTACTCCATTCATCCATTGAAGGGCATCTGGGTTGGTTCCACAGTCTAGCTATTGTGAATTGTGCTGCTGTGAACATCGATGTGGCAGTATTTCTGTAGTACGCTCTTTTAAGGTCTTCAGGGAATAGTCCGAGAAGGGCAATAGCTGGATCAAATGTTGGTTCCATTCCCAGCTTTCCCAGGAATCTCCATACTGCTTTCCAAATTGGTCGAACCAATTTGCAGTCCCACCAGCAATGTACAAGAGTACCCTTTTCCCCACATCCTCGCCAGCACTTGTTGTTTGACTGCCAATCTTACTGGAGTGAGATGGTATCTTAGGGTGGTTTTGATTTGCATTCCTCTGACTGATACAGAAGGTGAGCATTTTTTCATGTACTTGTTGATTGATTGTATGTCCTCCTCTGAGAAGTGTCTGTTCAGGTCATTGGACCATTTGTTGATTGGGTTATTTGTTGTCTTCTTGTCTAATTTTTTGAGTTCTTTGTATACTCTGGATATTAGGGCTCTATCTGAAGTGTGAGGGGTAAATATTTGTTCCCATGATGTAGGCTCCCTATTTACTTCTCTTATTGTTTCTCTTGCTGTGAAAAAACTTTTTAGTTTAAGTAAGTCCCATTTGTTGATTCTTGCTATTAACTCTTGTGCTATGGGTGTCCTGTTAAGAAATTTGGAGCCTGACCCCACAATATGTAGATAAGAACCAACTTTTTCTTCTATCATATACAGAGTCTCTGATTTGATATCCAGGTCTTTGATCCATTTTGAGTTAACTTTTGTGCATGGTAAGAGGAGGGGATTCAGTTTCATTTTGTTGCATATGGATTTCCAGTTTTCCCAACACCATTTTTTGAAGATACTATCATTCCTCTATTGCATGCTTTTAGCCCCTTTATCAAATATAAGATAGTTGTAACGTTGTGGATTAGTCTCTGTGTCCTCTATTCTATACCATTGGTCCACCCGCCTGTTCTGGTACCAGTACCATGCTGTTTTTGTTACTATTGCTCTGTAATATAGTTTGAAGTCTGGTATTGCTATACCACCTGATTCACACTTCCTGCTTAGAATTGCTTTTGCTATTCTGGGTCTTTTATTTTTCCATATGAATTTCATGATTGCTTTGTCTATTTCTACAAGCAATGCCATTGGGATTTTGATTGGCATTGCATTAAACCTATAGAGAACTTTTGGTAATATTGCCATTTTGAAGATGTTAGTTCTGCCTATCCATGAACAGGGTATATTTTTCCATCTCCTAAGATCTTCTTCTACTTCTCTTTTTAGAGTTCTGTAGTTTTCATTGTATAAATCTTTCACCTCTTTTGTTAGGTTGATTCCCAAGTATTTTATTTTTTTTGAGGATATCGTGAATGGAGTGTTTTCCCTTATTTCCATTTCAGAAGTTTTGTCGCTGATATACAGAAATGCCTTTGATTTGTGTGTGTTGATTTTATATCCTGTCACTTTGCTGAATTCATTTATTAGTTCTAGTAGTTTTTTTGTAGACCCTTTTGGGTCTTCTAGATATATAATCATGTCATCCGCAAATAGTGATAATTTAAGCTCTTCTTTTCTAATTTTTATGCCTTTAATTTTTTTTGTTTGTCTAATTGCTCTGGCCAGTGTTTTGAGAACTATATTGAATAGAAGTGGTGATAGAGGACATCCCTGCCTTGTTCCAGATTTTAGAGGGAATGCCTTCAATTTTTCTCCATTCAGAATGATGCTAGCCTGGGGCTTAGCATAGATAGCTTTTACAATGTCAAGGTAAGTTCCTGTTATCCCTAGTTTTTCTAATGTTTTGAACATAAAGGGATGCTGTACTTTGTCGAATGCTTTTTCTGTTCTGTGTCTATCGAGATGATCATATGGTTATTATTTTTAAGTCTATTGATATGGTGAACAATATTTACTGATTTCCGTATATTGAACCATCCTTGCATCCCAGGGATGAATCCTACTTGATCATGGTGCACAATTTTTTTGATGTGCCTTTGTATCGATTCGCAAGTATTTTATTGAGGATTTTTGCATCTAGGTTCATCAGAGATATTGGTCTGTAGTTTTCTTTCTTTGATGTGTCTTTGTCTGGCTTCAGAATCAATGTGATGTTGGCCTCATAGAATGAATTTGGAAGAGCTCCCTCTTTTTCTATTTCCTGGAATAACTTGAAAAGTATTGGTATTAATTCTTCTCTAAAGGTTTTGTAAAACTCCACTGTATACCCATCCGGTCCTGGGCTTTTCTTGGTTGGTAGTCTTTTTATTGCTTCTTCAATTTCATCCATTGATATTGGTCTGTTCAAATTGTGTGTGTCCTCCTGACTCAGTCTGGGCAAATCGTATGTCTTAAGGAATTTATCGATGTCTTCACTATCCTCTATTTTATTGGAGTATAGGTTTTCAAAATAATTTCTAATTGTCTTCTGTATTTCTGTAGCATCTGTTGTGATATTGCCTTTTTCATCCCTTATGTAAGTAATTTGATTTCTCTCTCTTCTTCTCTTCGTTAGCATGGCTAAGGGTCTGTCAATCTTGTTTATTTTTTCAAAGAACCAACTTTTAGTTTTGTTAATTTTTTCAATAGTTGCTTTTGTTGCAATTTCGTTGATTTCCGCTCTGATTTTAATCATTTCTTGCTTTCTGCTACATTTGCTGTTGTTTTCCTCTTCCTTTTCTAGGGCTTTGAGATGAAGTGTGAGCTCATTTATTTGTTGGTTTTTCCTTTTTTTGAGGAATGACCTCCAGGCTATGAATTTCCCTCTTAAAACTGCTTTCATTGTGTTCCATAGATTCCGATAGGTTGTGTCTGTATTTTCATTTATCTCTAAGAATTTTTTGATTTCCTCCTTTATGTCTTCTGTAACCCTTTGATCATTCAGTAACATATTGCTCATTTTCTATATGATATTGAATTTTCCCTTCCTTCTTTTATCATTGATTTCCAGTTACATTCCATTATGATCAGATAAAATGCATGGTATTATCTCCACCCCTTTATATTTATTGATGGTTGCCCTATGGCATAATATATGGTCTATTTTTGAGAAGGATCCATGTGCTGCTGAGAAAAAAGTATATCCTCTTGATGATGGTTGATATATTCTATATATGTCAGTTAAGTCTAGGTTATAGATTGTGGTATTGAGTTCTATAGTTTCTTTATTCAACTTTTGTTTGGAGGATCTGTCCAATGGTGAGAGAGGTGTGTTGAAGTCGCCCATAATTATTGTGTTGTGGTCTATTTGATTCTTGAACTTGAGGAGAATTTGTTTTATGAACTTCACAGCACCATTATTAGGTGCATAAATATTGATAATTGTTATATCTTGTAGTTTAATGGTTCCTTTTAACAGAATATAATGTCCTTTCTTATCCTTTTGGATTAATTTAGTCTTGAAGTCGATTTTATTCGATATGAGGATGGCCACACCTGCTTGCTTGCGAGGACCGTGTGCGTGATATATTTTTTCCCAACCTTTCACCTTCAGCCTGTGTATGTCTTTTCCAGTCAGGTGTGTCTCCTGGAGGCAGCATATTGTTGGATTTGTTTTTTTAATCCATGTTACCAGCCTATGTCACTTTATTGGAGTGTTTAAACCATTAATGTTTAGAGTTACTATTGATATATGGTTTGTACTTCCAGCCATGTTTGATTATTTATCTCTCTTTTTTTTTCAATTTAGTTTGTTTCTCCATAATTTGCTTTCCCCCCTCTGTCTGTCTTTACTGTGGTACTTCCCATTGTTGGCTTTGGTTATTGTTTTTCATTTCTTCCTCGTGGAGTGTTTTGCTCAAGATGCTTTGCAATGCTGGTTTTCTGGCTGCAAATTCTTTTAGTTTTTGTTTATCATGAAAGATTTTTATTTCGTTGTCGTACCTGAAGCTTAATTTTGCTGGATACAGGATTCTTGGTTGGCATCCATTGTCTTTCAGTGTTTGGAATACGTTGTTCCAGGATCGTCTTGCTTTCAGCATCTGTGTTAAAAAACCCGTTGTTAACCTTATTGGTTTACCCCTGAATGTAATCTTTCTCCTTTCTCTTGTAGCTTTTAATATTCTCTCTTTGTTCTGTATATTGGATATCTTCAAAACAATGTGTCTTGGCGTTGGTCTACTGTGATTTTGTATGCTCGGTGTCCTGTATGCATCTACAATTTGTATATCTGTTTCCTTTTTTATTTCTGGAAAGTTTTCTGTAATTATTTTATTTAGTAAATTACTCATTCCCCTAATTTCAATTTCTATCCCTTCCTCTATCCCAATGACTCTTAAATTTGTTTTTTTTTATATTATCACATATCTCTTGTATGTTTCTCTCATGATTTTTAACCATCCTATCTGAGTTGGCTAGACTCTTTTCAAGTTGATATATTTTGTCTTCATTATCAGACGTTCTGGCTTCTAGTTGCTCCACTCTATTAGTGATACTCTCATTTAAGATTTTAATTTGGTTTATAATTTCCTTAATTTCTAAGATTACTGTTTGATTCTTTTTTATAGTCTCTATCTCCTGATATAGATGCTTAACTTCTTCTTTTATCCTTTTATGTAATTCCTTCTCAATGTGTTCTTTCGCTGCTTGAATTTGCTTTCTTGTGTCCTCTTTAAGGTTCCATTCCATCTGTCTAAGGTGTTCCCTGAGTTCTTTATATGACCACTTTTCTGATGACTCTATGTCGTCCTGAATTTTTGGGCTGTCCTGTGTTGTTTGTACTCCTTTTCTTCCTTGCTTTTTCATACTGCTCATTTTGCTTTTTGTTCTGTTTGACTGTTGAGTTACTGTCTACTCCTATAAATTTATTTGATGCTTGGGTGGAAAGGTATTAGCCTGGAAGGGAAGAAATCACCAAAGAGAATGAGTGTAACCAGGTAGAATTCCAGGAAGGGTGAATAAGAGAATTGAAAAGAAATGGAAAGACAGAGGACGAGAAGAAAGAGGAAAAAATTGAAGATTTAAAAGAATTAAAAAAATAACAATAGTAATAATAGAGATGAGGATTAAAATTAAAAAATAAAATAAAATAAAATAAAATGAATTTTAAAAACACTTTTTTTAAAAAACAGCAACAACAACAACAACAAAAACCCAAAAACAACATCCACAAAAAAAAAATAATAAATGCAATCTTAGAGTCCGTTTCACTATTCTTCCATTAGGTGAAGCTGTGCCCACCAGGCTAAGCTTCTCTTCTTAGTAGGCGGGAGCCTGTCACTGTGCAGCAGCTTTTCCTCCCAGACTGGGCGGGTCTGCTCACCGGTAATGCTCACCACAATACTGGCTACACGCCAGGTCTGCTGCTCCTGTGTGCCCAGTTCTCATGGCCACCTGGGCACGCTCTCCCTGTTTGCCATTCCCTGAAATCCTAAGTTTGTAGGGCTTGGGGTTGAGGACCCGCAGCGAATTTGCTTGCCCTCTGGTAATCACGCCCCTGGAAACTGGTGCAAGAGACCTCATATGTTACCTCTGTTGGGAGCCGTAGCTGGAAGTTCCGTGCGGTGGGTCCCGCGCCACTCCTGATTCCCCCGTGTGGGCAGGGCTGTTCGAAGTGCCCGGTGGTCGGGACTATTTGTCCGTTTGCCGTGTGGTCGGGGCCCTTTGCAGAGCCCAGTGGGCGGGAGTTGTTCACAGGAGCGGGGTGGGGATAGGGGTGGGGGGTCGTGGTTTGCAGCTCCAAACCAGCTGGGGGTAGGATGGGGGGTGGGGGTGTTGTTTGTAGCACCAAACTGCCAGAGGCAGTTCACAGACTCAGGCCTGTGGGCCCAGTCTGGCCGCGACCTTTCGTATTTTCGCTGCAGTTCGCTGCAGTTCGGTGGCGGCCAGCTGGAATGTGTCCCTGATCTGCATTGTTTTGAACCAGCTGGGAGTGGGGTGGGGGTGTTGTTTGCAGCGCCAAACCTCCAGAGGCAGTTCACAGACTCAGGCTATTTGTATGTTCTCTACAGTTCGGCTGCAGCTGGCTGGATTGTGTCCCTGATCCGCATTGCTCCGAACTGGCTGGGGGTGGGGTGGGGGTGTTGTTTGCAGCGCCAAATTGCCAGAGGCAGTTCACAGACTCAGGTCTGTGGAGGCCCAGTCCGCCGCAGCCATTCATACGTTCGCTGCAGTTCGCTGCAGTTCGGCTGCGGCCGGCGGGATTGTGTCCCTGTGGGATTGTGTCCCTGATCCGAGTTGCCTAGATTCACTCGCCTGAGACAAACTGACCCCTCCCACAGACTTACTAGTTATCGGCATGTCTCCTTTCAATAGAATATTGTTAGAAGTTCTTCAGCAGGTCCCATGCAACTGTATTTATGTGTCTCTCTGATCCTGTTACTGCGGAGGGACAGAAAATGCTGCCTGCTCGCTGGCCGCCATGTTGGAACGGTCCTTCTGCATCCCAGTCTCCAACCTCTGCTCTCTGTGACAGTCCTTCTACACCCCAGTCTCAAACATCTGCTCTCTGCATCGACCCTTGTTCTTGCCAGGTTCCAATTTCTGTTCTCTGCAATGGTTTTTCTGCACCCCTGTCTCCAACCTCTGCTCTCGGTAACAGTTCTTCGGCACCCCAATCTCCAAACTCTGCTCTCTGTAACACTCCTTCTGCTCCCAAGTCTTCATCCACTGATCTCTGTAACAATCCTTCTTGACCTCAGTCTCCAACCTCTTCTTGCTACAACAGTCCTTCTGCTCCTAAGTCTCCAAACTCTACGCTCTGTAAAAGTCCTTCTGCACCCCAGTCTCCAAACTCTACTCTCTGTAACAGGCCTTCTGCACCCCGGTATCCAACCTGTGCTCTCTGCAATGATCCCTCTGCACCCCAGTCTCCAAACTCTGCTCTCTGTAACATTCCTTCTGCACCCCAGGATCCAATAACTGCTCTCTGCTACAGTCTTTCTACAACTCAGTCTGAAACCTCTGCTCTCTGCAACAATCCTTCCGCACCCCAGTTTCCAAACTTTGCTCTCTGTAACAGTTCTTCTGAACCTCAGCCTCCGAAATGCTCTCTGTAAGATCCTTTTGCAACCCTGTCTCGTAACTGTGCTATCTCTAACAGTGCTTCTGAACCACAGTCTCCAAACTCTGCTCTCTCTAACAGGCCTTCTGCACCCCACTCTCCAAACTCTGTACTCTGTAACAGGCCTTCTGCACCCCAGTCTCAAACCCCTGTTCTCTGCATCAGTCCTTCTGCACCCAAGTCTCCAAACTCTGCTCTCTGTAACAGTTGTTCTATACCGCAGTCTCCAACTTCTGCTCTCTGCAAAATTTCTTCTGCACCACAGTCTCCATCTGTGCTCTCTGTAACTGTCCTTCTGCACCCCAGTCTCCAACCGCTCTGCTCTGTAACAGTCTTTCGGCACCTCATTCTCCAACCTCTGCTCTCTGTAAAGATCCTTCAGCACCTCAGCCTCAAACCGCTGCTCTTTGTAACAGGCCTTCTGAACCCCATTATCCGACCTATGCTCTCTGGATCAGTCCTTTTGCACACCAGTATCCTACCTCTGCTCTCTGTAACAATCTTTCTGCACCTGAGTCTCCAACCTCTGCTCTTTTACACAATCAGTCTGCACCCCAGTCTCCAAATTCTGTCCTATGAATCAGTCCTTCTGCACCCCAGTATCCAACCTATGCTCTCTGTAACCGTCTTACTGCACCCCAGTCTCCAACGTCAGCTTTCTGTATCAGTTCTTCTGAACCCCAGTCTCCAACCTCTGTCTCAGTAAAAGTCCTTCTGCACCCCAGTCTCCAGCTCATGCTCTCTGCAACATTTCTTCTGAACCCCAGTCTCCATCTGTGCTTTCTGTAACTGTCCTTCTGCACCCCAGTTTCCAACCTCTGCTCTCTGTAACGATCTTTCTACAACACAGTCAGAAATCTTTGCTCTCTGCAACGATCGTTCTGCCCCTCAGTCTCGATCCTCTGCTCTCTGAAATTATTCTTCCGCACACCAGTCTTCATCCTCTGCTCTCTGTAAGAGTCTTTCTGCACTTCAGTCTCAAACCTTTGCTCTCTGTAACAATCCTTCTGCACCTCAGTCTCCAAACTCTGCTATCTGTAATAATCCTTGTGAACACCAATCTCCAAACTCTGCTCTCTGTAACAGGTCTTCTGCACCCAAGTCTACAAACTCTGCGCTCTGTAAGAGGCCTAATGCACCCCAGTCCCCAACTTCTTCTCTCTGCAATGATTCTTCTGCACCTCAGACTCCAACCACTGCTCTCTTCAACAGTCCTTCTGCACCTCAGTCTCCAACCTCTGCTCTCTGAAAATGTTCTTCTGCACCCCAGTCTCCAACATCTTCTCTCTGGAACAGTCATTATAAACCCCAGTCTCCAACCCCTTCTCTCTGAAAGTATCCATCTGAATCCCAGTCTCCAAAGTCTGCTCTCTGCAAGAGTCATTTTGCACCTCAGTCTCCAACCTCTGCTCTCTGCAACAGTCCTTCTGCACAACAGTCTCCAACATCTGATCTCTGCAACAGTTCTTCTTCACCCCAGTCTCTAACCTCTTCTCTCTGTAAAAGTCTTTCTGTACTGCAGTTTCCAAACACTTCTCTCAGTAACGGTAATTCTGCACCCTGTCTCAAACCTCTGCTTTCTGTATTAGTCCTTCTGCACTCAAGTCTCAAAACTCTGCTCTCTGTAGCAGTTTTTCTGCACCTCACTCTCCAAATTCTGAACTTTACAACAGTTCTTCTAAATCCCAATCTGCAACCTCTGCTCTCTGCAACAGTCTTTCTACACCCAAGTCTCCAACATCTGCTCTCTGCAACAGTCCTTATGCAACTCAGTCTCCAAACTCTGCTCTCTGCAAAGGTCTCTCTGCACCTCAGTCTTCTACATCGACTCTCTGTAACAGTCCTTCTGCACTTCAGTCTCCAACCTCTGCTCTGTGTAAGATCCTTATGAAAACCAGTCTCCAAACTCTGCTCTCTGTAACAGGCCTTCTGCACCCAAATCTCCAACCTCTGCTCTCTGTAACAGTTCTTCGGCCCCCCAGTCTACACACTCTGCTCTCTGCAACGATCCTTCTGCACCCCAGTTTTCAAATTCTTATCTCTGTAGATCCTTCTGCACCCCAGTTTCCAAACGCTTCTCTCTGTAACATTCCTTCTGCACCCCAGTCTCAAACCTCTGCTTTCTATATCAGTCCTTCTGCAATCAAGTCTCCAACCTCTGCTCTCTGTAACAGTTCTTCTGCACCTCAGTCTCTAAATTCTGCTCTCTGCAACAGTTTTTTTGCACCCCAATCTCAAACCTCTGCTCTCTGCAACAGTCATTCTACACCCAAGTCTTCAATATCTGCTCTCTGCAACAGTCCTTCTGCACCTCAGTCTCCAGACTCTGCTCTCTGCAACGGTCTCTGTGCACCCCAGTTTCCAAACTCTTCTCTCTGTAAGATCCTTCTGCACTTCAGTTTCCAAACTCTTCTCTCAGTAACATTCCTTCTCCACCCCAGTCTCAAAACTCTGCTCTCTGCAATGGTCCCTCTGCACCCCAGTCTCCAACCTCTGTTCTCTACAACAGTTCTTCTGTACAAGAGCCTTCAAACATTATTCTCTGTAAGGGTCCTTTTTCACCCCAGTCTCCAAACTCTGCTTTCTGTATCTGTCCTTCTGAAACACAGTCTTCAAACTCTGCTCTCTGAAAAAGTCCTTCTGCAACTCACTCTGCAATCTCTGCTCTCTGCAACAGTCCTTCAGCAACCCAGTCTTCAACCTTGATCTCTGCAACAGTCCTTCTGCACCCCAGTCTCCAAAATCTGCTCTCTGCCACAGTCCTTCTCCACCCCAGTCTCCAACCTCTGCTCTCTGTAACAGTCCTTCTGTACTGCAGTCTCAAAACTCTGCTCTCTGTAACGATCCATCTGCTCCCCAGTCTACAAACTCTGCTTTCTGTATCAGTTTTTCTGAACCCCAGTCTTCAACCTCTGCTCTCTGAAGGTTTCCTACTGCACCTAAGAATCCAACCTCTGCTCTTTGCAACAGTCTTTCTGCACCCCAATCTCAAACCTCTGCTCTCTGCAACAGTTCTTCTGCACCTAAGTGTCCAACCTCTGCTCTCTGTAAGATCCATCTGAAACCCAGTCTCCAACCTCTGCTTTTTACAATGGTCCTTCTGCACCCGAGTCTCCAAAATCTGTTCTCTACAACACTTATTCTGCACCCCATACTCCAACCACTTCTCTTTGTAACAGTAATTCTACACCCCACTCTCCAAACTCTGCTCTCTGTAACAGTCCTTCTGTACTGTAGTCTCAAACTTCTGCTCTCTGTAATGGTCTTTCTGCAACCCAGTCTCCAAACTCTGCATTCTGTATCAGTCCTTCTGCACCTCAGACTCCAAACTCTGTTCTCGCCAACAAGCCTGCTGTACCCCAATCTCCGACCTCTGCTCTCTGCAACATTCCCTCTTCACCTCAGTTTCCAACATCTGCTCTCGGTAAGATTTTTTTGCAACACAATCTCTAACCTCTGCTCTCTGCATTGGTCTTTCTGCACCCCAGTCTCCAACCTCTGCTTTATGTATCAGTCATTCTGCACTCCAGTCTCCAACCTCTGCTCTCTTTAACAGTCTTTCTCCACTTCAGTCTCCAACCTCTGCTCTCTGCAACAGTCCTGGTGCACCTTAATCTCCAAATGCTACTCTCTGCAACAGTCTTTCTCCACCCCAGGTTCCAACCTCTGCTCTCTACAGCAGTCCTTCTGAACCCCAGTCTCCAATCTCTGCTTTCTCTCTCAGTACTTCTGCACTCAAGTCTCTAACCACTGCTCTCAGCAACACTTTTTCTCCACCCCAATCTCTAATGTCTTCTCTTCGCAACAGTTCTTCTGCTCTCCAGTCTCCAACCTCTACTCTCTGCAACAGTCCTTCTGCACCCAATTCTCCAACCTCCTTAATGCAACAGTCCTTCTGCACCCCAGTCGTTAACATCTGATCTCTGCAACAGTCCGTCTCCACCCCAGTCTTCAACCTCCTCTCTCTGTAACAGTCCTTATTTACTCCAGTTTCCAAACTCTTCTCTCTGTAACTGTCCTTCTGCACACCAGTCTCCAACCCCTGATTTCTGTATCAGTCCTTCTGCACTTACTTCTCCAACCTCTGCTCTCTGTACAGTCCTCCTGCACCTCAGTCTCCAAATTCTGCTCTCTGCACAGTCCTTCAGCACCCCAATCTCCAACCGCTGCTCTCTGCAAGAGTCCTTCTACACCCAAGTTTCCAACCTCTGCACACTGCAACAGTCCTTCTGCACCTCAGTCTCCAAAATCTGCTCTCTGCAATAGTCTTTCTACACCTCAGTCTTCAACATCTACTCTCTGTAACAGTCCTTCTGATCTTCAGTCTCCAAACTCTGCTCTCTGTATGATCCTTTTGAAAAGAAGTCTCCAAACTCTGCTTTCTGTAACAGTCCTTCTGCACCCCAGTCTTTAAACTCTGCTTTCTTTAACAGGCCTTCTGCACACCAGTCTCCATCCTCTGCTCTCTGTAACACTCCTTCTGCACCCCAGTCTCCAAACTCTGCTTACTGTATCAGTCCATCTGCACCAAAATTTCCAAAACCTGCTCTCTGTAAGAGTCTTTCTTCACCTCAGTCTACAAACTCTGCTCTCTGCAACAGTCCTTCTGCACCCAAATCTCCAACATCTTCTCTCTGCAACAGACCTTCTGCACCAAATCTTCAACCTCTGCCTCTGTAACAGTCCATCTGTAACCCAGTCTCCAACCTCTGCTCTCTGCAACAGTCCTTCTGCACCCCGATGTGAACCTGTGCTCTCTGCTACAGTCCTCATACACCTCAGTGTCCAGCCTCTGCTCTCTGCAACAGACGCTCTGCAACCCAGTATCAAACCTCTGCTCTACTTAACAATCCTTCTGCACCTCAATCTCCAACCTCTGCTCTCTGCAATGATCCTTCTGCACCTCAGTCTTCAAAAACTACTCTCTGTAAATGTACTTCTGAACCGCTTGTCCAAACTCTGCTCTCCATAACAGGCCTTCTGCACCCCAGTCTCCAAACTCTGTTCTTTATAACAATCCTTCTGCACCCCAGTCTCAAAATTTTGCTCTCTACAACGATCCTTCTGCACCCTAGTCTCCAATCTCTGCTCTATGTAACAGGCATTTTGCATCCAAATCTCCCACCTCTAATCTCTGTAACAGTCCTCTTGCAACTCAGTCTCCAACCTCTGCTCTCTGCAACAGTCCTTTTGCACCTCAGTCTCCAAACTCAGCTCTCTGCATCGATCCTTATTAACCTCAGTCTCGAAAATCTACTCTCTTTTACAGTCCTTCTGCACCCCGGTCTCAAACCACTGCTGTCTGCAAAGATCCTTCTGCACACCAGTCTCCAACGTCTGCTCCCTGAAACAGTCCTTATGCACACCAGTCTCAAGCCTCTACTCTCTGTAACAATCCTTCTGCAACCCAGTCTCCAACCTCTGCTCTCTGCAATGATCCTTTTGCACCGCAGTGTCCAAACTCTGCTCTCTGCAAAAGTCCTTCTGCACCCCAGTCTCCAACCTCTGCTCTCTGTAACAGTCCTTCTGTAATTCAGTCTCCAAACTCTGCTCTCTGCAAAACTCCTTCTGCACCCCAGTCTCCAACCTCTGCTGCCTGCAAAAGTCCTTCTACACCCCAGTATCGAACCTCTTCTATCTGCAACACTCTTTCTGCACCCCAGTCTTCAACCTCTGCTCTTTGTAACAATCCTTCTGTAACTCAGTCTCCAACCTCTACTCTCTGTAACAGTCCTTCTGCATCTCAGTCTTCAAACTCTGCTCCCTGCAACAGTCCTTCAGAACTGCTGTCTCAAACTTGTCCCTGCAACAGTCCTTCTACACGCCAGTCTCCAACCTCTGCTATCTGCAACAGTTCTTCTGCACCTTAGTCTCTAAACTCTACTATCTGTAACAGTCCTTATGCACCTCAGTCTCCAACATCTGCTCTCTCTAAGATCCTTCTGCAACCCAGTCTGTAAACTCTGCCCTCTGTAACAGTCCTTCTGCACCTATTGTCCAACATCTGTTCTTGTAACAGTCCTTTTGCATGGCGGTCTCAAAACTCTGCTCTCTGCAAAAGTCCTTCTACACCCCATTCTCTAACCTCTGTTCTCTGCAACAGTCCTTCTGTACCACAGTCTCCAACCTCTGCTGTCTGCCACAGTCCTTCTGTACCCTAGTCTTCAACTTATGCTCTCTGTAACGGTCCTTATGTACAGCAGTCTACAAACTCTGCTCTCTAACGGTCCTTCTGCACCCCAGTCTCCAAACTCTGCTCTCTGTATTCTTACTTCTGCACCCCAGTCTCTAAACTCTTCTCTTAGTAACATTCCCTCTGCACCGCAGTCTCCAACCTCTGCTCTTTGTGTCAGTTCTTTTGCACCCCAGTCTCCAACCTATGCTCTCTACAAAAGTTCTTCTGCACCCCAGTCTTCAAATTCTGCACTCTGAAACAGTCCTTATCCACCCCAGTCTCCAATATATGCTTTCTGCAACAGTCGTTCTGCACCTCAGTCTGAAAACTCTGCTCTCTGCAACGATCATTCTGCAACCCAGTTTCCAACTTCTGCTCTCTGTAACAGTCCTGCTGTACCACAGTCTCCAAACTCTGCTCTCTGTAAGATCCTTCTGCAACCCTGTCTCCAAATTCTTCTGTCTGTAACAGTCCTTCTGTTCCAAAGTCTCCAACCTCTGCTCTGTGTATCAGGCCTTTTGGACCCCATTCTCCAACGTCTGCTCTCTGCAACAGTCCTTCTGCACCGGAGACTCCAAACACTGCTTTCAGTATCAGTACATCTGCACCCCAATCTCCAGACTCTGCTCTCTGTAACAGTCCTTCTGCAGCTCAGTCTACAAACTCTGCTCTCTGCAACAGTCCTTCTTCAACCCAGTCTCCAACATCTGCTCTCTGCAAGAGTCCTTCTGCACCAAAGTCTCAAAACTCTGTTCATGTAACAGTCCTACATAAAGGCAGTCTAGAACCTCTACTCTCTGCAACAGTGCTTCTGCACCCAAATCTCAAACCTGTGCTCTCGGCAACAGTCCTTCTACACCCCATGTCCAGCCACTGCTCTCTGCAGAAGTCCCTCTGCAACCCAGTCTCCAAACTCCACTCTCTGTAACGGTTCTTCTGCACCTCATTCTCAAAACTCTACTCTTAGTAAAAGTACTTCTGCACCCCTTCACCAAACGCTGCTCTCCGTAACAGGCCTTCTGCACCCCACTCTCCAACATCTTTTCTCTATAACAATCCTTCTGCACCCCAGTCTCCAACCTCTGCTCTCTACAACTATCCTTCTGCACCCCAGTCTCCAACCACTGCTCTCTGCAACAGTCCTTCTGCACCCCAGTCTCCAACATGTGCTCTCTGCAAAATCCTTCTGCACCTCAGTTTGAAAACTCTGTTCTCTGAAACGATCCTTCTGCACCCTAGTCTCCAACCTCTGCTCTCTGTAACAGTCCTGCTGCACCTTGGTCTACAACCTCTGCTCTCTGTAAGATCCCTGTGCAACCTTTTCTAAAAACTCTGCTCTCTGTAACAATTCTTCTGCACCCCAGTCTCCAACCATTTTTCTCTGTTACAGTCCTTTTGCACTTCAGTCTCAAACCTCTGCTCTCTGCAAAAGTCCTTCTACACCCCATTGTCTAACCTCTGTTCTCTGCAACAGTCCTCCTGAACCACAGTCTCCAACCTCTGCTGTCTGCAACAGTCCTTCTGTATCCTAGTCTTCAACTTATGCTCTCTCTAACGGTCCTTATGTACAGCAGTCTAGAAACCCTGCTCTCTCTAATGGTCCTTCTGCACCCCAGTCTCCAACCTCTGCTTTCTGTATCAGTAATTCTGCACCCCAGTATCTAAACTCTTCTCTCTGTAACAGTCCTGCTGCACCTCAGTCTCCAAAATCTGCTCTCTTTTAGATTCTTTTGTAACCCTGTCTCCAAACTCTGCTTTCTGTAACATTTTTTCTGCACCCCAGTCTCCAAACTCTGCTCTCTGTATCAGACCTTTTGAACCCATATTTACAACCTCTAATCTCTATAACAGTTTTTGTGAACCTCAGTCTTCAACTTCTGCTCTCTGCAACAATCTTCTGCACTTCAGTCTCTAAGCTCTGCTCTCTGCAACACTCCTTCTGCACCCCAGTTTCCAACCTCTGCTCTCTTTTAGATCGTTCTGCACACCAGTTTCCAAACTCTGTTCTCTACAACATTTCTTTTCCACCCAAGTCTCCAACCTCTTCATTCTACAACAATCCTGTAGCACCCCAGTCTCCAACCTCTGTTCTCTACAAAAGTCCTTCTGCTCCCCAGTCTCCAAACTCTGCTATGTGTAACAGTCCTTCTGTACTGCAATCTCCAACCTCTGCTCTCTGTAATGGTTCTTCTGCACCCCAGTCTCCAAACTCTGTTGTCTGTAACAGGCCTTCTGCACCCCAGTCTTCAAACTCTGCTATATGTAACAGGCCTTCTGCATCCCAGTCTCCAACCTCCTCTCTGCAACGATCCTTCTGCACCCCAGTGTCAAAACTTTGTTCCTTGCAACAGTTTGTCTGCACCCCAGTCTCAAACCTCTGCTCTCTGTAAGAGTCCTTCTGAACTCCAGTCTCCAAGCTCTACTCTCTGCAACAGTCAATTTGAACACCAGTCTCCAACCTCTGCTCTCTGTAAGATTCATCTGAACCCAAGTATCCAACCTCTGCACTCTGAAATAGTTCTTCTGCACCCCAGTCTCCAAACTCTGCTCTCTGCGAGATCCTTCTAGACCCCAGTCTCCAACCTCTGCTCTCTGAAACAGTCCTTCTGCACCACAGTCTCCAACCTCTGCACACTGTATCAGTTATTCTATATTAAGTCTCCGAAACTCTGGTATCTGTAACGGTTTTTCTGCACCCAAATTTCTAACCTCTGGTTTCTGTAACAGTCCTTCTGCAATCAGTCTCCAAACTCTGCTCTCTGTAGCAGGCCTTCTGCACCCCAGTCTTCAAAATCTGCTCTCTCCAAAGATCCTTCTGCACCCCAGTCTCCAACCACTGTTCTCTTCAATGATCCTACTGCACCCGAGTCTCCAACCTCTGATCTCTGCAACAGTCCTTCTGAACCTCAGTCTCCAAATTCTTCACTCTTTAAGACCAATCTGAACCCCAGTCTCCTAAGTTTGCTCTCTGCAACAGTCCTTCAGCACCACAGTCACCAACCAATGCTTCCTGTAACAGTCCTTCTGCACCCCAGTCTCCAAACTGTGCTCTCTTTAAGATTCTTTTTGCACATCAGACTACTAACTCTGCTCTCTGCAACAGTCCTTCTGCACTCCAGTCTCCAAACTCTGCTCTCTGAACCCCTCCTTCTGAACTCCAGTTTCAAAACTCTGCTCTCTACAACAGTCCTTCTGCACCCAAGTCTCAAACCTCTGCTCTCTGCAACAGTCCTTCTGCACCCCAGTCTCCGAACTCTGCTCTCTGCAACGATCTTTCTGGACCCCAGTCTCCAACCTCTGCTCTCTGTAACAATCTTTCTGCACAACAGTCTCCAAACTCTGCTCTCTGTAAGATCCTTCTGCACTCCAGTTTCCAAACTCTGCTCTCTGTAACATTCCTTCTCCACCCCAGTCTTTAACATCTGCTTTCTGCAAGTGTCCTGCTGCACTCCAGTCTCCATACTCTGTCCTCTGCAACAGTCCTTCTGCTCTCCAGTCTCCAACCTCTACTCTCCGTAACGGTCCTTCATCTCCCCAATCTCCAAACTCTACCTTCTGTATCAGTCCTTCTGAACCTCAGTCTCAAATCTCTGCTCTCTTTATCTATCCTTCTGCACCTCAGTCTCCAACATGGGCTCTCTGTAACATTCCTTCTGCACCCCAATTTCAAACCTCTGCTTTCTGTAACACTCCTTCTGCATCTCAGTCTCCAAACTGTTCTCTCTGTAACATTTCTTCTGCACCCCAGTCTCCAACCTCTTCTCTCTATAAAAGTTTTTCTATACCGCAGTCTACAAACTCTTTTCTCTGTAACGGTCCTTCTGCACCCCAATTTCCAACCTTTTCTTTCTGTAACAATCCTTCTGCACCTCAGTCTCCAAACTCTGCTCTCTGTAACAGTTCTTCTGCACTCCAGTCTCCAACCACTGCTCTCTGTAACAGTCCACCTGCACCTCAGTTTCCAACATCTCCTGTAACAGGCCTTCTGCACGTTAGTCTCCAAACTCTTCTCTCTGTAGCAGGCTTTTGGACACCAGTCTCCAAAATCTGCTCTCTGCAACGATCCTTCTGCACCCCAGTCTCCATCATCAGCTCTCTGCAATGATCCAACTTTACCCCACTCTCCAACCTCTGATCTCTACAAAAATCCTTCTGCACCTCAGTCTCCTAATTCTTCTCTCTGTAAGATGCTTCTGCAAACCTTCATCCAATTTCTGCTATCTGTAACAGTCCTTCTGCACCCCAGTCTTCTACCTCTGCTCTCCTAACAGTCTTCTTCACCTCAGTCTCCCAAATCTGCTCTCTGTAAGATCATTTTGCAACCAAGTATTTAAACTCTGCACTCTGTAACAGTCCTTCTGCACAACAGTCTCCAACCTCTTCTCTCTGCAACGATTCTTCTCCACCCCAGTCTCCAACATCTGCTCTCTGCAACAGTACTTCCGCACCCCAGTCTCCAAACTCTGCTCTCTGTAACAGTACTTTTTTCACCCCAGTCTCCAAACTCTGCTCTTTGCAACGATCCTTCTGGAACCCAGTCTTTAACGTCTGCTCTCTACAACAGTCATTCTGCACCACAGTCCTCAACCTCTGCTCTCTGTAAGATCCTTCTGCACTGCAGTTTCTAAACTCTGCTCTCTGTAACATTCTTTCTCCAACCCAGTCTTCATCCTCTGTCCTCTGCAACAGTCCTTCTGCTCCCCAGTCTCCGAGATCTGCTCTCTGTAACAGTCGTTCTGTACCGCAGTCTCCAACCTCTGCTCTTCGTAATGGTCCTTCTACACCCCAGTCTCCAACCTCTGCTTTCTGTATCAGTAAGTCTGAACCCCAGTCTCGAACCTCTGTTCTCTGTATCTATCCTTCTGCACCTCAGTCTCCAACATGTGTTCTATGTAAGAGTCCTTCTGCACCCCAGTCTCCAACATCTGCTCTCGATAACAATCCTATATCGCAGTCTCCAACCTCTGCTCTCTGTAAAAGTCCTTCTGCAACCCAATTTCCAAACTCTGCTTCCTGTAACAGTCCTTCTGCACCTGAGTCTCCAAGCTCTGCTCTCTGTAACACTCTTTCTACACCTCAGTCTCCAACCTCTGTTCTCTGTAACAGTCCTTCTGCACCTCAGTCTGAAACCTCTGCTCTGTGCACGATCCTTTTGCACCCAGTCTTCAACCACTGGAGTCTGTAACAGTGAAGCTACACGTCAGTCTGCAACCTCTGCTCTATGTAAGATCCTTCAGGAACCCAGTCTCTGCTCTCTGTAACACTCCTTCTATACCGCAGTCTTCAACCTTTGCTCTCTTTAGGATCCTTCTGCACCCCAATTTTCAAACTCTGGTCTCTGTAACAGTCCTTCTGCACCCCAGTCTTCAACCTCTCCTCTCTGTAACAGGCCTTCTGCACGCCAGTCTCAAAACTCTTCTCTCTATGGCAGGATTTCTGCACCCCAGTTTCCATCCTATGCTCTCTGCAGTGATCCTTCTGCACCCCAGTCTCGAAACTTTGCTCTCTGCAATGATCCTACTGCACCCCAGTCTTTAACCTCTGATCTCTGCAAAAGTCCTTCTGCACCTCAGTCTCCAAATTCTGCTCTCTGTAAGATCCTTCTGCACCCCTGTCTCCAACCTCTGCTCTGTGTAACAGTCCTTCTGCACCCTAGTTACCAACATCTGCTCTCTGCTACAGTACTTCTGCACCCCAGTTTTCAACCTATGCTCTCTGTTACAGTCCTTCTGTACTGCAGTATCAAAACTCTACTCTCTGTAACGGTCTTTCTGCACCCCTGACTCCAATCTCTGCTTTCTGTATCAGTCCTTCTGTACCCTAGTCTCCAAACTCTGATCTCTGTAAGAGTCCTTCTGCATCTCAGTCTCCAACCTCTGATCTCTGCAGAGTCCTTCTGCAACTCAGTCTCCAAGCTCTGCTTTCTACAACAGTTCTTCTGGACCCTAGTTACCAACATCTGCTCTCTGCAACAGTCCTTCTTCACTCCAGTCTCCAACATCTGCTCTCTACCACAGTCATTCTGCACCTCAGTCTGAAAACTCTGCTCTATGCAACGACCCTTCTGCACCCCAGTCTCCTAAATCTGCTCACTGTAACAGTCCTTATGCACCTCACTCTTTCAACTCTGCCCTCTGTTTCATCCTTCTGCAACCAAGTCTCTAATCTCTGCAATCTTTAACAGTCCTTCTGCACAACAGTCTCCAACCTCTGCTCTCTTTAACAGAACTTCTGCCACCCAGTCTCCAAACTCTGCTCTGTGTAAGAGGCCTTCTGCACCCCAGTCTCCAACCTCTTCTCTCTGCAACGATACTTCTCCACCTCAGTCTCCAACCTCTGCTCTGTGCAACAGTCCTTTTGCACCCCAGTCTCTAAACTCTGCTCTCTGTAAGATCCATCTGTACCCCAGTCTCTGAACTCTGCTCTCTATTACAGTCTTTCTGCACCCCAGTCTCCAAACTCTGCTTTCTGTAACAGTCCTTCTACACCTCATTCTCCAACCTCTTCTCTCTGCAACAGTCTTTCTTCTCCCCAGTCTCTGAGATTTGCTCTCTGTAACAGTCTTTCTGTACCGCAGTGTCCAACCAGTGCTCTCAGTTTCGGTTTTTCTACACCCCAGTCTCCAAACTCTGCTTTCTGTATCAGCCTGTCTGAATCTGAGTATCCAGCCTCTGTTCTCTGTATCCATCCTTCTGCACCTCAGTCTCCAACTTTTGCTCTCTGTAAGAGTCCTTCTGCATCCCAGTCGCCAACCTCTGCTCTCGGTAACAGACCTAAACCGCAGTCTCCAAACTCTGCTCTCTTTAACGGTACTTCTTCAATCCAATTTCAAACCTCTGCTTCCTGTAACAGTCCTTCTGCACCCCAGTCTCTAAACTATGCTCTCTGCAACAGTCATTCTACATCCCACTCTCCAACATCTGGTCTCTGCAACAGTTCTTATGCATTACACTCTGAAAACTCTGCTGTCTGCAAAGAATCTCCTACACCCCAGTCTCCAAACTCAGATGTTTGTTACAATACATCTGCACCTCAGTCTCCAACCTCTTCTCTCTACAACAGTTCTTCTGCACCCCAGTCTCCAACATCTGCTCTCTGTAACAGTGTTTATGCACCTCAGTCTCCAAACTCTTCTCTCTGCAACAACCTTATGCACCCCAGTCTGCAAACTCTGCTCTCTGCAGCGATCTTTCTGGACCCCAGTCTGCAACGTCTGCTCTCTGCAACAGTCCTTCTGCACCACAGTCTCCAACCTGTGCTCTCTGTAAGATCTTTCTGCACTCCATTTTCCGAACTCTGCTCTCTAACATTCCTTCTAGATCCCAGTCGCCAACCTTTGCTTTCTGCAACGGTCCTGTGGCACCCCTGTCTCCAAACTCTGTTCTCTGCAACAGTCTTTCTGTTCCCCAGTCTCCAGTATCTGCTGTCTGTAACAATCCTTCTGTACCGCAGTCACCAAACTCTGCTCTCTGTAACGGTCCTTCTGCACCCCAGTCTCCAACCTCTGGTTTCTGTATCAGTCCTTCTGAACCCCAGTCTCCAACCTCTGCTCTCTGCGTCTATCCGTCTGCACCTCAGTCTCCAACCTGTGATTTCTGTAACAGTACTACTGCACCCAAGTCTCCCACCTCTGCTCTCTGTAACAGTCCTTCTATACCGTAGTCTCCCACCTCTTCTCTCTGTAACGGTCCATCTGCACCCCAATTTCCAACCTCTGCTTTCTGTAACAGTCCTTCTGCACCTCAGTCTCCAAAGTCTGTTCTCGGTATCAGTCCTTCTACACCTCAATCTCCAACCTCGGGACTCTGTAACAGTACTTCTGCACCTCAGTCTGAAACCTCTGCTCTCCACGATCCTTCTTCACCCTAGTTTTCAACCACTGCTCTCTGTAACAGTCCACTTGCACCTTAGTCTCCAACCTCTGCTCTCTGTAAGATCCTTCAGCAACCCAGTTAACACTCTGCTCTCTGTAAATGTCCTTCTGCACCCCAGTCTTCAACCTCTCCTCTCTGTAACAGGCCTTCTGTACAAATCTGCTCTCTGTAGCAGGCCTTTTGCACCCCAGTCTCTAAACTCTGCTCTCTGCAACGATCCTTCTGCACCCCAGTATTTAAACTCTGCTCTCTGCAATGATCCTACTGCACCCCAGTCTCCAACCTGTGATCTCCAGAACAGTCCTTCTGCACCTAAGTCTACAAATTCTGCTCTCTTTAAGATCCTTTTGCACCGCTGTCTCCAACCTCTGATCTCTGCAACAGTCATTTGGCACCCTAGTTACCAACATCTGCTCTTTTTTACAGTCCTTCTGCACCCCTGTCTCCAACCTCTGCTCTCTGTAACAGTTCTCCTGTAATGCAGAATCCAAACTCTGCTCTCTGTAACGGTCTTTCTGTACCCCAGACTCCAATATCTGCTTTCTGTATTAGTCTTTCTGCACCCCAGTCTCCAACTTCTGCTCTCTATAACAGTCCTTCTGCACCTCAGTTTCATACCTCTGCTCTCTATAACAGTCCTTCTGCACCTCAGTTTCCAACCTCTGCTCTCTGCAAAAGTCTTTCTACATCGCAGTCTAAAACCTCTACTTTGAGCAACAGTCCTTCTGTACCTCAGTCTCCAACCTCTGCTCTCTGCAAGGGTCCTTCTGCACCTCAGTCTTCAACCTCTACTCTTCGTAACAGTGCTTATTCACCTCAGACTTCAATCTCTGCTCTCTGTAAGATCTTTCTGCAACCCAGTCTCCAAACTCTTTTCTCTGTAACAGTCCTTAGTCACCCCAGCCTTCAATCTCTGCTCTCTGTAACAGGCCTTCTGCACCCCAGTCTCCAAACTCTTCTCTCTTTATCAGTCCATCTGCACGCCAGTCTCCAACGTCTGCTCTCTGCAATGATCCTTCTGCACCCCAGTCTCCAAACTCTGTTCGCTGAAACAGTCCTTGTACAATCAAGTCTACAATATCTGCTCTCTGCAAAATTTCTTCTGTACTTCAGTCTGAAAACTCTGCTCTCTGCAATAATCCTTCTGCACCCCACTCTCCAAACTCTGCTCTCTGAAAATGTCCTACAGCACCTCAATCGCCAACGTCTGCTTTAAGCAACAGTCCTTCTGCACCTCAGTCTCAAACCTCTGCTCTCTGCAACATTCCTTCTACACCCCAGTATCAAACCATTGCTCTCTGTAAAATCCTTCTGAAACCCAGTCTCTAATGTCTGCTCTCTGTAACAGTCCTTCTGCACACCAGTCTTTAACCTCTGCTCTCTGTAATGGTCCTTCTGCACCCCAGTCTTCAACATCTGCTTTCTCTATCAGTCCTTCTGCATCTCAGTCTCTAACCTCTGCGTTCTGCCACAGTCCTTCTGCACCCAAGTCTCCAACCTCTGCTCTCTGCAACATTCCTTCTGCACCCCAATCTCCAAACTCTTCTCTCTGTAATGATCCTTCTGCACCCCAGTCTCAAACCTATTCTCTCCGCAACGATCCTTCTGCACCTCAGTCTCCAACCTCTGCTCTCTGCAAAGATCCTTTGGCACCCCAGTCTCAAAACTCTGCTCGCTGCAACAGTCTTTGTGAACCCCAGTCTCCAACATCTGCTCTCTGCAACAGTTCTTCTGTACCTCAGTCTGAAAACTCTGCTCTCTGCAATAGTCCATCTTCACCCCAGTCTCCAACCTCCACTCTCTGTTACAGCTCTTCTGTACCTCAGTCTCCAATCTCTGCTCTATGCAACAGTCCTTCTGCACCCAAGTCTCCAACATCTGCTCTTTAAAACAGTCCTTAGACACCCCAGTCTCAAACCTCTGCTCTCTGCAACAGTCCTTCTACACCCAAGTCTCCATACTCTGCTCGCCCAAACGATTCTACTGCACCTCGGTGTCCAACATCTGCTCTCTGCAACAGTCCTTCTACACCCCAGTCTTCAAACTCTGCTCTCTGCAACAGTCCTTCTATACCCCAGTTTCATTACTCTGCTCGACCCATCGATCTTTCTGGACCCCAATCTCCAACCTCTGATCTCTACATCAGTTATTCTGCACACCAGTCTCCAAACTTTGCTCTTTTTACCAGTCCTCCTGTACCTCAGTCTCCAAACTCTGTTCTTTGTAAGGGTCCTTATGCACCCCAGTATCCAACCTCTGCTTTCTGTATCAGTCGTTTTGCACCACGGTGTCCAAACTATGCCCTCTTTAAGAGTCTTTCTGCAACTCAGTCTGCAACCTCTGCTCTCTGTAACAGTCCTTCTGCACCCCAGTCTCCATCCTCTGCTCTCTGCAACAGTCTTTCTGCACCCCAGTCTCCAACATCTGCTATATGCAACAGTCATTCTCCACCCAAGTCAGTCCTGCACCACAGTCTCCAACCTCTGTTCTCTGTAACAGTACTTCTGCACCTCAGTCTCTATACTCTTTTCTCTGCAACAGTCCTTCTGCAACCAAGTCTCCAGCCTCTGCTCTCTGCAACAATTCTTCTGCACTCCAGTCTCCAGACTCTGCTCTTTGTAAGATTCTTCTGCACCCTAGTCTTCAACCTCTGCTATCTTTAAAGGTCCTTCGGAACCTCAGTCGCCAACCTCTGTTCCCTGCAACTGTCCTTCTGCACCCCAGTCTCCAAACTCTTCTCTCTGTAGCAGTTCTTCTGCACCGCAGTCTCCAACCTCTGCTTTCTATAATGGTCCTTCAGTACCGCAGTCTCAAAACTCTGCTTTCTGTATCAGTCCTTCTGCACCTCAGTCTCCAACCGCTGCTGTATTTAACAGTCCTTCTGCACCTCAGTCTTAAACCTATGCTATCTGCAATTGTCCTTCTGCATCTCAGTCTTCAAACTCAACACTCTGTAACAGTCCTTCTGCATCTCAGTCTCCAAACTCTACTCTCTATAAGATCCTTTTGCAAACCAATCTCCAATCTCTGCTTTCTGTAACAGTCTTTCTGCACCCCTTCTCCAAACTTTGCTGTCTTTAACAGGCTTTCTGCACATAATCTCCAACATCTACTCTCTGGAACAGTCCATTTGCACAGAAGTCTCCAACCTCTGCTCTCTGCAACAGTCATTATGCACACCAGTCTCCAACATCTGTTCTCTACATTAGTCCTTCTGCACCTCAGTCTGAATAATCTGCTCTCTGCCACAATCCTTCTGCACCCTAGTCTCAAACCTCTGTTCTCTGCAACAGTCCTTCTGCATCCCAGTTTCCAAACTCTGCTCTCTGTAACAGTCCTTCGGCACCCCAGTCTCCAAACACTGCTTACTGTATCAGTCTTTCTGCACCACAGTCTCCAACCTCTGCTCTCTGTAACAGTCCTTCTGCAACTAAGTCTCCAACCTCTGCTCTATGCAACAGTCTTTCTGCAACCCAGTCTCCAACCTCTGCTGTCTGCAACAATCATTCTGCACTCCAGTCTCCAACATCTGTTTTCTGTATCAGTCGTGCACCACAGTCTCCAAAATCTGCTCTCTGTAAGAGTCCTTCTGCACCTCAGTCTCCAACCTCTGCTCTCTGCAACAGTCATTCTGCACCCCGGTCTCCAACCTCTGCTCTCTGCAGTAATCTTTCTGCACCCCAGTCTCCAACGTCTGCTCTCTGCCACAGTCCTTCTGCATTCCAGATTCCAAACTCTTCTCACTGTAAGATCCTTCTGCACCCCAGTCTCCAACCTCTGCTCTCTTCAAAGTTCCTTCTGCACCCCAGTCTCCAACATCTGTTCTCTGCATCAGTCCTTCTGCGCCACAGTCTCCAACATCTACTCTCTGCAACAGTTCTTCTCCACACCAGTCTCCAACCTCTGTTCTATGTAACAGTCCTTCTGTACTGCAGTCTCCAACCACTGCTCTCTGTAAGGGTCCTTCTGGACCTGAGTTTTCAAACTCTGTTCTGTGTAACTGTCCTTCTGCACCTTAGTCTTTAACCTCTGCTCTCTGATACAGTCCTTCTGCACCCCAATCTCCTTCCTCTACTCTCTGCAACAGTCCTTCGACATGCCAGTCTAAAAGCTCTGCTCTCTGCAATAATCCTTCTGCACCCCAGTCTCCATCCTCTGCTCTCTGTATCAATCCTTCTTCACCCCAGTCTCAAAACTCTGCTCTCTTTAATGATCCTTCTGCACAAGAGTCTCGAACCTCTGCTCTCCGCAATGATCCTTCTGCACCTCAGTCTCCAACCTCTGCTCTCTGCAAAGATCTTTTGGCACCCCAGTCTAAGAACTCTGCTTGCTGTCACAGTCCTTGTGAACCCCAGTCTCCAACATCTGCTCTTTGCAAAAGTTCTTCTGTACCTCAGTCTGAAAACTCTGCTCTCTGCAACAATCCTTCTGCACCCAAGTCTTCAAACTCTACTCACTGTAACAGTCCTTCTGTACATCAGTCTCCAACCTCTGCTTTCTGTAAGACCCTTCTAAACTTAGTCCACAAACTCTGCTCACTGAAACACATGCTGCACACCAGTCTCCAATCCCTGCTCTCTGTAACAGGCCTTCTGCACCCCAGTCTCCAAACACTGCTCTCTATAAGAGGAATTCTTCACCCCAGTATCCAACATCTACTCTCTGCAGCAATGCTTGTGCACCCCAGTCTCCAACCTCTGCTCTCTGTAAAAGTCCTTCTGCACCAGAGTCTCCAAACTCTGCTCTATGAAAGAAACTTCTACAACCCAGTCTCCAACCTCTGCTCTCTGCAACAGTTCTTCTGCACCCCAGACTCCAACCTCTGCTCTCTGCAATAATCCTTCTGCACCCCAGTCTACAACGTCTGCTCTCTGCCACAGTCCTTCTGCATCCCGGACTACAACATCTTCTCACTGTAAGATCCTTCTGCACTCCAGTCTCCAACCTCTGCTCTCTTCAAAGTTCTTTCTGCACCCCAATCTCCACCCTCTGTTCTCTGCATCAGTCCTTCTGCACCACAGTCTCCAACATCTACACTCTGCAACAGTTCTTCTCCACACCAGTCTCTAACCTCTGTTCTCCAACCTCGGCTCTCTGTAACAATCCTTCTGCACATCAGTCTCAAAACTCTACTCTTTGTAACAGTGCTTGTGCACCTTAGTCTCCAACCTCTGCTCTCTGTAAGATCCTTCTGCAACCCAGTCTTCAAACTCTGCTCTCTGTAACAGTCCTTGTGCACCCCAGTCTTCAAACTCTGCTCTCTGTACCAGGCTTTCTTCACCCCAGTTTCCAAAATCTGCTCTCTGTATCTGTCCTTCTGCACTTCAGTCTTAAACCTCTGCTCTCTGCAACAATCCTTCTGCATCCTGTCTTCAACCTCTGTTCGCTGCAACAGTCCTTGTGATCCCAGTCTCCAACATCTTCTCTCTGCAACAGTTCTTCTGTACCTCAGTCTGAAACTCTGCTCTCTGCAACAATCTTTCTGCAGCCCAGTCTTCAAACTCTACTCTCTCTAACAGTCATTCTGTACATCAGTCTCCAAACACTGCTCTCTGTAAGATAAATTCTTCACCCCAGTCTCCAAAATCTACTCTCTGCAACGATGCTTGTGCACCCCAGTCTCCAACATCTGCTTTCTGCAACAGTCCTTCTGCACCCCAGTATCCAAACTCTGTTCTCTGCAACAGTTGTTCTTCATCCCAGTGTCCAACCTCTGCCTTCTATACCAGTCCTTCTGTACCGGAGTCTCCAAACTCTGCTCTCTTTATCCGTCAATCTGCACCCCAGTATCCAATATCTTCATTCTCTATAAGTTCTCTTGCACCCCAGTCTCCAATATCTGCTCTCTTTAACAGTCTTTCTGCACCTCAGTCTCCAACCTCTGCTTTCTGCAAAAGTCCGCCTGCACCACAATCTCCAACATCTGCTCTCTGCAACATTCCTTCTGCACCCCAGTCTCCTACCTGTGCTCTCTGTAAAAGTCCTTCTGCATGAAATCTCAAACCTCTGCTCTCTGCAACAATCTTTTTACACCTCAGTCTCCAAGTTCTGCTCTCTGCAACGATCTTTCTGCATTCCAGTCTCAAACATCTGCACTCTGTAACAGTCCTTCTACACCTCAGTCTCCAACCTCTGCTCTCTACAACAGTCGTTTTGCACCCAAATCTCCAACATGTGCTTTCTTCAACAGTCATTCTATACCCCAGTATCCAACCTCTGCTCTGCTCTCTTAAACAGTCCGTCTGCACCCCACTCTCCAACATCTGCTCTGTGTAACAGTCCTTCTACAACTCATTCTCAAATCCCTGCTCTCTGAAAGAAACTTCTACAACCCAGTCTCCAAACTCTTCTCTCTGTAACAGTCCTTCTGCACCCCATTAATCAACATCTGTTCTCAGCAACGGTCCTTGTGCACCCCAGTGCCAAACTCTGCTCTCTGCAAAAGTCCTTCTGTACCCCAGTCCCCGAACTAAGCTCTCTGAAAGATCTTTCTGAACCCAAGTCTCCAAACTCTAGTCTCTGTATCAGTCCTTCTGCACCCCAGTCTCCAAACTATACTCACTGTAAAAATCCTTCTGCACATTAGTCTTTAACGTATGCTCTCAGCAACGGACCTTTTGCACCTCAATTTCCAAACTCTGCTTCCTGTAACAGTCCTTCTGCACATGAGTCTCCAAACTCTGCTCTCTGTAACAGTCCTTCTACACCTCAGACTCCAACCTATGCTCTCTGTAACAGTCCTTCTGCACCAATGTCTTCAACCTCTGCTCTCTGTAACAATCCTTCTAAACCCCTGTCTGCAACCTCTGCTCTCTCTAATATCATTCTGAAACCCAGTTTCCAAACTCTGCTCTCTGTAACAGTGCTTCTGCACACCGGTCTCCAACCTCTGCTCTCATCAAAGATCCTTCCTCACCAAAGTCTCCAACCATGCACTCTGCAACAATCCTTCTGTACCCAGTCTCCAACATCTGCTCTCTGCAACAGTCCTTCTGCACCTCAGTCTGAAAACTCTGCTTACTGCAACGACCCTCCTTCACCCCAGTCTTTAACCTCTGCTCTCTGCAAAAGTCCTTCTGCATCCCAGTCTTCAATATCTGCTCTCTGCATCAGTCCGTCTGAAACTCAGTCTGAAATCTGTGCTCTCTGCAATGATCCTTCTGCACCTCAGTCTCCTAACTCTGCTCTTTGTAAGACCCTTCTGCACTCCAGTCTCCAAACTCTGCTATCTGCAACGCTCCTTCTGGACCCCAGGCTCCAACATCTGCTCTCTTCAACAGTCCTTCTGCACCACAGTCTCCAACCTATGCTCTTTGTAAGAATCTTGTGCACTCCAGATTCCATACTCTGCACTCTGTAACATTTCTTATCCACCCCAGTATCCAAAATCTGTCCTCTGCAACAGTCCTTCTGCTCCCCAGTATCCAACATCTGGTCCTTCAGTACCGCAGTCTCCAACCTGTGCTCTTTGTAATGGTCCTTCTACACCCCAGTCTCCAAACTCTGCTTTCTATTTCAGTCTGTCTGAACTGCAGTCTCCAACCTCTGTTCTCTGTATCTATCCTTCTGCACATCAGTCTCCAACCTCTACTCTCTGAAACAGTCCTTCTGCACTTTAGTCTCCAACCTCTGCTCTCTGTAGCATCTTTCTAAAACCCAGTTTCCATACTCTGCTCTCTGTAACAATCCTTCTTCACACCAGTCTCCAACCTCTGCTCTCTTAAACGATCCTTCTTAACCCCAGTATCCAATGTCTGCTCTCTGCAACAGTCCTTCTGCACCCCAGTCTCCAATATCTGATCTCTGCAACAGTCATTCTGCACTTCAGTGGGAAAACTCTGCTGTATGCAATGAACCTTCTGCACCTCAGTCTCCGAACTCTGCTCTCTGTTAGATCCTTCTGCAACCCAGTCTTTAAACTCTGCACTCGGTAATCGTCCTTCTGCACAACAGTCTCCAACCTCTGCTCTCTGCAACAAGACTTCTGCAACCCAGTCTCCAACCACTGCTCTCTGTAACAGGCCTTCTGCACCCCAGTCTCCAAACACTGCTCTCTGCAAGGATTCTTCTTCACACGTCTCCAACCTCTGCTCTCTGCAACAGTCCTCTTGCACCACAGTCTAAAAAAATTTGCTCTCTGTAAGATCCATCTGAACCCCAGTCTCCAACCTCTGCTCTCTGTAACAGTCCGTCTGCACCCCAGTCTCCAACCTCTGCTCTCTGTAACAGTTTTTCTGAACCCCACTCTCCAAACTCTCCTCTCTGTAACAGGCCTTCTGCACGGCAGTCTCCAAACTCTGCTCTCTGCAACGATATTTCTGCACCCCATTCTCCAACCACTGGTCTCTGCAATGATCCTACTGCACCCCAGTCTGCAACATCTGCTCTCTGCAACAGTCATTCTAACTCCAGTCCAAACTCTGCTCTCTCCAACGATCCGTCTGGACACCAGGCTGCAACGTGTGCTCTCTGCAACAGTCCTTCTGAACCACAGTCTCCAAACTCTGCTCTCTGTAACATCTTTCTGCACGCCAGTTTCCAAAATCTGCTCTCTCTAACATTCCTTCTCAACCGCAGTCTTTAACCTCTGCTTTCATTGAGGGTCCTGCAGCACCCCAGTCTCCAACCTCTGCTCTCGGAAACACTCCTATTCCTCAGTCTCCAAACTCTGCTCGCCTTAACTGTCCTTCTGTACCACAATATCCAAACTCAACTTTCTGTAACAGTCCTTCTGCACATGAGTCTCCAAACTTTGCTCTCTGTAACAGTCCTTCTGCACCTCAGACTCCAACCAATGCTCTGGGTAACAGTCCTTCTGCCCCAAAGTCTTCAACCTCTGCTCTCTGGAAAAATCCTTCTAGACCCCTGTCTGAACCTCTGCTCTCTATAATATCCTTCTGAAACCCAGTCTCCAAACTCTGGTCTCTGTAACAGTGCTTCTGCACACTGGACTCCAACCTCTGCTCTCATCAAAGATCCTTCCTCACCAAAGTTTCCAATCTCTGCACTCTGCAACAATCCTTCTGTACCCAGTCTCCACCTCAGTCTTCAAACTCAGCTCTCTGCAAGAGTTCTTCTGAATCCCAGTCTCCAACATCTGCTCTCTAAACAATCCTTCTGCACCCCAGTCTCCAACACCTACTCTCTGCAAGGATCCTTCTGCACCTAAGTCTCCAACCTCTGCTCTTTGAAAAATCTTTCTGCACCCCAGTTTCTAAAATCTGCTCTCTGTAATATTTCTTCTCCACGCTAGTCTTCAACCTCTACTTTCTGCAACGGTCCTGCTGCACCCCAGTCTCAAACCTCTGTACTCTGCAACAGTCCTTCTGCTTCCCAGTCTCCAAACTCTGCTCTTTATAACAGTCCTTCTGCACCCCAGTCTCCAACCTCTGCTCTCTGTAACAGTCTTTCTGCACCTCAGTCTGCAAACTTCGCTTGCTCTAAGATGCTTCTGCACAACAGTCTCCCAACTCTGCCCTCTGTATCAGTCCTTCTGGACCCCAGTCTCCAATCTCTGCCCTCTGCAACAGTCCTTCTCCACCTCAGTCTCCAAACTCTGCTTTCTTTATGATGCTTCTGCACCCCAGTCTACAACCTCTGCAATCTGTAATAGTCCTTCTATACCCTAGTCTCCATATTCTGCTCTGCAACAGTCCTTCTGCACCCCAGTCTCCAATCTCTGCTCTCTGTAACAGTCCTAATGCACCTCAGTATCCAAACTCTGCTCTTTGTAAAAGGCTTTCTGCACCCCAGTCTACAACCTCTGCTCTCTGCAACGATCCCTCTGCACCCCAGTCTCCAACCTCTGCTCGCTGCAACAGTCCTTGTGCATCCCAGATCTCCAACATCTGCTCTCTTCAACAGTTTTTCTATACCTCAGTCTGAAAACTTGCTCTCTGCAATAATCCTTCTACACCCGAGTCTCCAACCTCTGCTCTCTGAAACAGTCCTTCTGTACCTCAGTCTCCAACTTCTTCTCTGTATCAGTCCTGCACCCATGTCTCCCACATCTGCTCTCTGTAACTGTCCTTCTTCACCTCATTCTTCAACCTCTGCTCTGTGTAAAACTCCTTCTGCATCTGAGTCTGGAAACTTTGCTGACTGCAACGATCCTTCTTCACCCCAGTCTCCAGCTTCTGTTCTCTTCAACAATTCTTCTGAAACTCAGTCTCCAAACTCTGGTCTCTGAAAGATCTTTCTACACCCCAGTTTCCAAAATCTGCTCTCTGTAATATTTTTTCTCCACGCCAGTCTCCAACCTCTTCTTTTTGCAACGGTCCTGGTGCACTCCAGTCTCCTACCTCTGTACTCCACAACAATCCTTCTGCTCCCAGTCTCCAAACTCTGCTCTCTGTAATAGTCCTTCTGTACCACAGTCTACAAACTCTGCTCCTTGTAAAGGTCTTTTTTCACGCCACTCTCCAACCTCTGCTTTCATTATCCGTCCATCTGAACCTCAGTCTCAAAACTCTGCTCTCTGCAAAAGACTTTCTGTACCCCATTCTCCAAATTCTGCTCTCTGCAACAGTCCTTCTGAACAAAAGTCTCCAACATCTGCTCTCTGAAAAAGTCCTTTTGTACCCTAGTCTCCAACCTCAGCTCTCTACAACAGTCCTTCTGTACTGCAGTCTCCAATATCTGCTCTCTACAACCGTCCTTCTGCACCACAGTCCCAAACCTCTGCTCTCTGTAATATCCTTTTAAACCCAGTCTAAAAAACTCTGCTCTCTGTAAAAGTTCTTCTGCACCCAAGTCTCAGAACTCTGCTCTCTGTAACAGGCCTTCTGCACCCCAGTCTCCAACTTCTGCTCTCTGTAGCAGTTGTTCTGCACCCCAGTCTCCAAACTCTGCTCTACGTAAAAGGTCTTCTGCACCCCAGTCTCGATCCTCTGCTCTCTGTAACAGTCCTGCTGCACCTAGGTCTAAAATCTCTGTTCTCTGTAAGATCCTTCTGCAACCTTTTCTAAAAGCTCTGCTCTCTGTAACAGTTATTCTGCACCCCAGATTCCAACCTCTGCTGTCTGTAACAGGCCTTTTGCACTCCAATCTTCAACCTCTACTCTCTGTAACAGTCTTTTTGCACCTCAGTCTCCAACCTCTGCTCTCTGCAACGATCCTTCTGCACCCCAGTCTCCAACGTCTCCTCTCCTCAACAGTCCTTCTGCACCCCTGTCTCCAAACTCTGCTCTCTGTAAGATCCTTCTGCATCACAGTTTTCAAACTCTGCTCTCTGTAACATTCCTTTTCCACCACAATCTCCAACCTCTGCATTCTGCACCGGTCCTTCTGTACCCTAGTCTCCAAACTCTGCTCTCTTTAACAGTCCTTCTACACCCCATTATCTAATCTCTGCTCTCTGAAACAGTCCTTCTGAACCTCAGTCTCCAACCTCTTCTCTCTGTAACGGTCCTTCTGCACCCCAGTCTCCAAACTCTTCTTTCTGTATCAGTAATTCTGTACCCCTGTCTAAAAACTTTGCTCTCTGTAACATTCTTTCTGCACCTCAGTCTCCAACCACTGCTTTCTGCAACAGTTCTTCTGCACCCCAGTCTTTAAACTCTGCTCTCTGCAACAGTTCTTCTGAACCCCAGTCTCCAATATCTGCACTCTGAAACAGTTCTTCTCCACCCCAATCGCCAACCTCTTCTCTCTGTAACAGTTCTCCTGTATTGCAGTCTCCAAACTCTGCTCTCTCTAACAATCCTTCTGCACCCCAGTCTCCAAACTCTGAGTTGTGTATCAGTCCTTCTGCACCCCAGTCTCCAAACTCTGCTATTTGGAACGGTCCTTCTGAACCTCAGTCTCCAAATTCTGTTCTCTGCAACAGTCCTTCTTCAACAAGTCTCAAACACCTGCTCCCTGCAACAGTCCTTCTTCACCCCAGTCTCCAACCTCTACTCTGTGTAACAGTCCTTCTGCACCCCAGTGTCCAACCTCTGCTCTCTGCAATAATCCTTCTTCATCCCAGTCTCCAACATCTGCTCTCTTCAACAGTCCTTCTGCACCTAAGTCTCCAACATCTGCTCTCTGAAAAAGTCCTTCTTCACCCCAGTCTCCAATCTCTGCTTTGTGTATCAGTCCTTCTGCACCCCAGTGTCTAACCTCTGCTCTCTGCAATGATCCTTGTGCATCCCAGTCTCCAGAATCTGCTCTCAGCAACAGTTCTTCTGTGCCTCAGTCTGGAAACTCTGCTGTCTGCAATGATCATTCTGCACCCCAGTCTCCAACCTCTTCTCTCTGTAACAGTCTTGCTGCACCTCGGTCTACAATCTCTGCTATCTGTAAGATCCTTCTGCATCCTAGTTTTCAAACACTGCTCTCTGTAACAATCCTTTTCCACCAAAGTCTCCAACCTCTGGATTCTGCACAGGTCCTGCTGCACCCCAGTCTCCAAACTCTGTTCTCTCAACAGTTCTTCTGCTCCCCATTCTCCAACCTCTGCTCTCTGTAACAGTTATTCTGTACGGCAGTCTTCAAACTCTGCTCTCTGTAACGGTTTTTCTGCACGAAAATCTCAAACCTCTCCTTTTTGTATTAGTCCTTCTGCACCACTGTTTCCAACCTCTGCTCTCTGTAATAGTCTTTCTGCACCTCTTTCTCCAACCTCTGCTCTCTGCAACCTTACTTCTGCACCCCATTCTCTAACCTCTGCTCTCTTCTACAGTTATTCTGAACTACAGTCTAAAACATCTGCTCTCTGCAACAGTCCTTCTGCACCCTAGTGTCCAAACTCTGCTCTCTGTAACAGTCCTTCTGCACCTCAGTCTCCAAATTCTGCTCTCTCCAACAGTCTTTCTGCACCCAAGTCTCCAACCTCTCCTCTCTGCAACAGTCCTTCTACAACCCAGTCTTCAACCTCTGCTCTGTGAAACAGTCCTTCTGCACCCCAGTCTCCAACCTCTGCTCTCTGTAACAGTCCATCCGCACCTCAGTCTCCAAACTCTACTCTATGTAAGATTCTTCTGCAACACAGTCTCCAAAATTTGCCTCCTGTAACAGTCCTTCTGCACCTCAGTCTCCAAACTCTGCTCTAAGTAAGATCCTTCTGCAACACAGTCTCCAAAATTTGCTCCCTGTAACAGTCCTTCTGCACCTAAGTCTCCAAACTCTGCTCTTTGTAAAAGTCCTTCTACACCTCAGTCTCAAACATCTTCTCTCTGCACGATCCCTCTGCACCTCAGTCTCCAACCACTGCTCTCTGTAACAGTCCTTCTTCACCTCAGTCTAAAAACTGCTCTTTTTAAGATCCTTCTGCCACCCAGTATCCTAACTCTGCTCTCTATAACAATCCTTCTGCACCCCAGTCTTCAAACTCTGCTCTCTTTAACAGGCCTTCTGCACCTTAGTCTCCAAACTCTGCTCTCTGTAACAGGCCTTCAGCATTCCAGTCTCCAAACTCTTCTCTCTGCAACGATCATTCTACACCTCAGTCTCCAACATCTGCTCTCTGTTAGATCCTTCTGCAACCCAGTCTAAAAACTCTGCCCTATATATCAGTCCTTCTGCACCCCAGTCTCCAAACTTTGCTCTCCGTAACAGGCTTTCTGCACCCCAGTCTCGAATCTCTGCTCTCTGTAACAGTCCTACTGCACCTAGGTCTAAAATCTGTGCTCTCTGTAAGATCGTTCTGCAACCTTCTCTAAAAACTCTGCTCTCTGGAACAGTTATTCTGCACCCCAGATTCCAACCTCTGCTGTCTGTAACAGGCCTTTTGCACCCCAATCTCCAACCTCTACTCTCTATAACAATCTTTTTGCACCTCAGTCTCTAACCTCTGCTCTCTGCAACGATCCTTGTGCATCCCAGTCTCAAACGTCTCCTCTCCTCAACAGTCCTTCTGCACCCCTGTCTCCAAACTCTGCTCTCTGTAAGATTCTTCTGCATCCCAGTTTTCAAACTCTGCTCTCTGTAACATTCCTTTTCCACCACAGTCTCCAACCTCTGGATTCTGCACCGTTCCTGCTGCACCCCAGTCTCCAAACACTGTTCTCTGCAACAGTTCTTCTGCTCCCCATTTTCCAACTTCTTCTCTCTGTAGCAGTCCTTCTGCACCGCAGTCTTCAACCTCTGCTCTCTGTAACGGTTTTTCTGCACCACAATCTCAAACCTCTGCTTTCTGTATCAGTCCTTCTGCACCACTGTTTCCAACCTCTGCTCTCTGTAATAGTCCTTCTGCACCTCTTTCTCCAACCTCTGCTCTCTGCAACCTTACTTCTGCACCCCATTCTCTAACGTCTGCTCTCTTCTACAATTCTTCTGAACCACAGTATAAAACATCTGCTCTCTGCAACAGTCCTTCTGTACCCTAGTCTCCAAACTCTGCTCTCTGTAACGGTCCTTCTGCACCCTAGTGTCCAAACTCTGCTCTCCGTAACAGTCCTTCTGCACCTCAGTCTCCAAATTCTGCTCTCTGCAATAGTCTTTCATCACCCAAGTCTACAAACTCTCATCTCTGCAACAGTCCTTCTGCAACCCAGTCTCCAAACTCTGCTCTCTGTAACAGCCCCTTCTGCACCCCATTCTCCAAAGTCTGTTCTCTATAACAATTCTTCTGCACCACAGTATCAAATCTCTGCTCTCTACAACGATCCTTGTGCACCCCAGTCTCCAACCTCAGCTCTCCTGCAACAGTCCTTCTGAACCCCAGTCTCCAACATGTGCTCTCTGCAACAGTCCTTCGGCACCTCAGTCTTAAAAATTCTGTTCTCTGATACGATTCTTTCTCCACCTCAGTCTCTAACCTCTACTCTCTGTAACAGTCCTTCTGCACCTCAGTCTCCAATATCTGCTCTCTGTAAGATCCTTCTGCAAACCAGTTTCCAACTCTGCCATATGTAAAGTCATTCTGCAGCCATTCTCCAAACTCTGCTCTTCGTAAAAGGCCTTCTGCACCCCAGTCATCAACCTCTGCTCTTTGTAAACGTTCTGCTGCAACTCGGTCTTTAATCTCTTCTCTCTTTAAGATCCTTCTGCAACCTTGTCTGACAACTCTTCTCTCTCTAACAGTTCTTCTGCACCCTCGTCTAGAACCTCTGCTCTCTGTAACAGGCCTTTTGCATGACAATCTCCAACCTCTATTCTTTGTAACAGTCTTTTTGCACCTCAGTCTCCAACGTCTGCTCTCTGAAACGATCCTTCTACACCCCACTCTCCAACATCTGCTCTATGCAAAAAATTTTCTGCACCCCAGTCTCCTACGTCTCTTCTCTTAACACTCTTTTCTGCAACCCAGTCTCTAACCTGTGTTCTCTGTAAGGTTCTTCTGCACCCTAGTTTTCAAACTCTGCTCTCTGTAACATTAATTCTCGAACCCAGTCTCCAAACTTTTCTTTCTTCAATGCTCCTGCTGTAACCCAGTCTCCAACCTCTGTTCTCTTCAACAGTCCTTTTACTCCAGAGTCTCAAACCTCTACTCTCTGTAACAGTCCTTCTGCACCGTAGTCTCCAACCTCTGCTGTCTGTAACGGTCTTTCTGCACCACAGTCTCAAACCTCTGCTTTCTGTATCAGTCTTTTGGCACCACGGTTTCCAACCTTGGCTCTCTTTAAAGTCCTTCTGCACCTCTGTCTTCAACCTCTGAACTCAGCAACCCTACATTTGCACCCCATTCTCTAAACTCTTCTCTCTGTAACAGTCCTTCTGCACCCCAATTTCCTAACCTCTGTTCTCTGCAAACAGTCTCCTGAACCACAATCTCCAACCTCTGTTCTCTGTTATGGTCCTTTTGCACCCCAGTCTCAAACATCTGCTTTCTGTATCAGTAATTCTGCACCCCATTCTCAAAACTTTGCTCTCGGTAACATTCTTTCTGCACCTCAGTCTCCAAACTCAAATCTCTGCGACAGTTTTTCTTTATCGCAGTTTTAAAACTCTCTTCTCTGCAACAGTCCTCCTGAACACAGTCTCCAACCTCTGCTCTCTGTAACGGTTCTTCTGCACCCCAGTCTTTAACCTCTGCTTCTGTATCAGTCCTTCTACACCCCAGTCTCCAACTTCTGCTCTCTGTAACAGTCCTTCTGCACCTCAGTCTCCAAATTGTTCTCTCTGCAACAGTCCTACTTCACCCAACTCTCTAAAACCTGCTCCCTGCAACAGTCCTTCTTCCCCCAGTCTCCAACAACTGCGATCTGCTATAGTCCTTTTGCACCCCAGTCTCCAAACTCTGCTCTCTGTAAAAGTCCTTCTGCACCTCTGACTCCACCTCTGCTCTCTGCAGTGGTCATTATGCACCTCAGTATCCAACCTCTACTCTCTGTAAAGGTCCTTCTGCACCTCAGTCTCCAACCTCTGCTCTCTGTAAGCCTCTTCTGCAACCGAGTCTCCAATGACTGCCCTCTGTATCAGTCGTTCTGCATCCCTTCAAAATACTCTGCTCTCTGTAACAGGCCTTCTTCACCGCAGTCTCCAAACTCTGTTCTCTGTAACAGTCTTTCTGCACCCCAGGATCCAACTTCTGTTCTCTGTAACAATACTTCTGCACCTCAGTTCCCAAACTCTGACATCTGCAATGGTCCTACTGCACCCCAGTCTCTAACCTCTGCTCTCTGCAACGATTTTTTTGGAACCCAGTATCCAAACCCTGCTCTCTGCAAAAGTCCTTCTGCACCCCAGTCTCCACATCTTTTCTCTGCAACAGTGCTTCTGCACCTCAGTCTGAAAACTCTGCTCTCTGCAACGATCCTTGTTCGCCACAGTCTCCAAAATCTGCTTTCTGTAACAGTTTTTTTTTTGTGACTCAGTCTCCAACCTCTGCTCTCTGTAACAGTCCTTCTGCACCCCATTCTTCAAACTCTGCTCTCTGTAAGATCCTTCTGCACCCAAGTTTCCAAACTCTGCTCTCTGTAGCATTCCTTCTCCATTCAGTCTCCAACCTCTGCTCTTGAAACGGACCTTCTGCACGCCAGTCTCCAAACTCTGTTCTCGGCAATGGTCTTTCTTCACCCCAGTCTCCAAATTCTGCTCTGCATATCATTTCTTCTGCACCTCCGTCTCCAATTTCTGCTCTATTTAAGATCCTTCTGCAACCCAGTCACCAAACTCTTCTCTCTGGAACAGTCCTTCTGCACCCAGTATCCTAGCTCTGGTCTGTGCAACAGTTCGTCTGCACCTCAGTCTCCAAACTCTGCTCTCTGAAAGATCCTTCTGCAACGCAGTCTTTAAACTCTGACCTCTGTAACAGTCCTTCTTCACCCAAGTCTCCAACCTCTGCTCTCTGTAACAATCCTTCTGGCACCTCAGTCTCACACATCTGCTCTCTGCAACGGTTTTTCTGCACCGCATTCTCCAACGTCTATTATCTCCAAGAGTCCTGCAGCACCTCAGTCTCCAAATTCTGCTCCCTGCAACAATCCTTCTGCACCCCAGTCTCCAAACTTCTGCTTTCTGCAACAGTTCTTCTGCACCCCAGTCTCCAACCTCTGCTGTCTGAAAGATCCTTCTGCACCCCAGTCTCCAAATTCTGATGTTTGTCACAGTCCTTTTTCATCTCAGTCTACAACCTCTGCTCTCTGTAACAATCCTTCTGCACCTCAGTCTCCACATCTGCTCTCTGCAACGGTCCTTCTGCACCCCATTCTCCAACCTCTGTTGTCTGCAAGAGTCCTTCAGCACGTCATATGAAACCTTTACTCCCTGCAACAATCCTTCTGCAACTCAGTCTTCAACTTCGGCTCTCTGCAACAGTTCTTCTGCACCCCAGTCTCCAAACTCTGATCTCTGTAACAGTTCTTCTGTACCAGAGTATCTAACTTCTGCTCTCTGTAAGATCCTTCTGCAGTCCAGTTTCCAAAACTCTGCTCTCTGTAACATTTCTTCCCCACACAAATCTCTAACCTCTTCTCTCTGCAACGGTCCTTCTGCACCCAGTCTCCAACCTCTGCTTTCTGTATCAGTCCTTCAGCACCACAGTCTCCAAACTCTGCTCTCTATTACAGTCCTTTTGCACCTCAGTCTCCAAAGTCTGCTCTCTGCAAAAGTCCTTCTGCATCCCATTCTCCAACCTGTGCTCTCTGCAACAGGCCTACTGTACCCTAGACTCCAACCTCTGCTCTCTGTAACAGTCCTTCTATACTGCAGTCTCCAACCTCTGCTTTCGTTAATGTTTATTCTGGACCCAAGTCTCCAAACTCTGCTTTCTTTATCAGTCCTTCTGCACCCCAGTCTCCAACCTCTGCTCTTTGTAACAGTCCTACTGCATCTCAGTCTCAAATATCTTCTCTCTGTAAGAGTCCTTCTCTACCCCAGTCTCCAACTTCTACTCTGTGCAACAGTTCGTCTGCACCCGAGTCTCCAACCTCTGCTCTCTTAAAGATCCTTCTGCACCCCAGTCTCCAAACTCTTATCTTTGTCATAGTCCTTCTTCACCTCAGTCTCCAACCTCTGCCCTCTGTAACAATCCTTCTGAACCTCAGTCTCCAACATGTGCTCTCTGCAACCGTCCTTCTGCACCCCATTCTCCAAACTCTGTTGTCTGCAAGAGTCCTTCAACATGTCATATCCAACTTCTACTCCCTGCAACAATCCTTCTGCACCCCAGTCTCCAACTTCGGCTCTCTGCAACAGTTCTTCTGCACCCCACTCTCCAACATCTACTTTCTGAAGAAGTCCTTCTGCACCCCAATCTCCAAACTCTACTCTTTGTAACAGTCCTTCTGCATATCAGTCTCAAACATCTTCTCTCTGTAACTGTCCTTCCCTAAACCAGTCTCCAAACTCTGCTCTCTGAAACACTTCTTCTACACCCCAGTCTTTAACTTCTGCTCTGTGTAAAAGTCCTTCTACTACGCAGTGTCAAAACTGTGCTCTATGCAACAGTCCTTCTGCATCCCAGTCTCCAACATCTGCTCTCTGCAACCTTCCTTCTGCACTCAAGTCTCCAAAATCTGCCTCTCTGTAACAATCCTTCTGCACACCATTCTTCGAACTCTGCTCTCTGTATCAGTCCTTCTGCAACCAAGTCTCCAACATCTGCTTTCTGCAACATTTCTTATACACACCAGTCTCCCACCTCTGCTTTCTGTATCATGATTTTTCACCCCAGTCTCAAAAGTCTGCTATGTGTAACAGTCCTTTCTGCATCTCAGTCTCAAAACTCTGCTCTCTGCAACAGTCCTTCTGCACCCCAAAATCCAAACTCTGTTTTCTGCAAAATTCTATCTGCACCCCAGTTTCCAAACTGTGCTCTCTGTAACTGTTCTTCTGCACCCCAGTATCCAACCTCTTCTCTCTGTTATGATCCTTCTCCACATTTCTCTCTGCAATGATTCTTCTACAACTGAGTCTCCAACTGTGCTCACTTCCTCGATCCTTCTGCACCCCACTCACCAAACTCTGCTCTCTGTATGATCCTTCTGAAAAGAAGTCTCCAAAATCTGCTTTCTGTAACAGTCCTTGGGCACCCCAGTCTCCAAACTCTGCTCTCTGTAAAAGTCCTTCTGCACCTTAGTCTCCATCCTCTGCTCTCTGAATCATTTCTTCTGCACCCCAGTCTCCAAACCCTTTTCTCTGCAATAGTCCTTCTGCACCTCTTTCTCCAAACTCTGCTCTCGGTAACAGTCCTTCTTTACTTCACTCTCCAAACTCTGCTCTCTGTAACAGTCCTTTTGCACCCCAGTCTCCAACCTCTGCTCTCTGCAACAGTCCTTCTACTCGCAAGTCTCAAAGATCTGCTCTCTGAAACAGTCCTTCTACACGCAACTCTCAAACCTCTACTCTATGCAACGATCTTTCTGCACCCCAGTCTCCAACGTCTGCTCTCTGCAACAGTCCTTCTGCACCTCAGTCTCCAACTTCTGGTCTCTATAAGATCCTTCTGCACCCCAGTTTTCAAACTTTGTTCTCTGTGACATTCCTTCTGCACCCCAGACTCTAAGCTTACTCTCTGTAACAGTCCTTCTGTACTGCAGTCTCCAAACACTGGTCTCTGAAACAGTCCTTCTGCAACCCAGTCTCCAACCTCAGGTATCTGCAACAGTCTTTCTGCACCTCAGTCTTCAACTTTTGCTCGCTGTGACAGGTCTTCTTCACCCCAGTCTCCAACAGCTTTTCTCTGTAACAGTTATTCTGCACCCCTATCTCCAAACTCTGCTCTCTGTAACACTCCTTCTGCTCCCCAGTCTCCATCGTCTGCTCTCTGTAAGAATCCTTCTGCACCCCAGTCTCCAACCTCTCCTCTTAGTAAAAGTCCTTCTGCACCTCAGTCTGCAACATATGCTCTCTGTAACGATCCTTCATCACCTCATGCTCCAAATTCTGCTCTCTGTAACAGGCCTTCCGCACCCCAGTCTTCAAACTCTGCTTTTTGGATCAGTCCTTCTGTACCACAGTAACCTTCCTCTGCTCTCTGTAACAATCCTTCTGCACCTCAGTATCCCACCCCTCCTCTCAGCAACGGTCCTACTGCACCCCAGTCTCCAACCTCTCCTCTCTGTAACAGTTCTTCTACACCCCAGTCTCCAAACTCTACTCTCTGCAACAGTTCTTCTGCACACCAGTCTCCAACATCTGATCTCTGCAACAGTTCTTCTTCACCCCAGTCTCCAACCTCTGCTCTCTGAAACAGTTTTTCTATACTGCAGTTTCCAAACACTTCTCTCTGTAATGGTCCTTCTGCACCCCAGTCTCAAACCTCTGCTTTCTGTATCAGTCTTTCTGCAATCAAGTCTCCAACCTCTGCTCTGCAACAGTCCCTCTGCACCCCAATCTCCAACCTCTGCTCTCTCCAACAGTCCTTCTACACCAAAGTCTCCAATATCTGCTAACTTCAACAGTCTTTCTGCACCTAAGTCTCCAAACTCTGATGTCTTCAACGGTCTCTCTGCACCCCAGTTTCCAAACTCTTCTCTCTGTAAGATCCTCCTGAACCTCAGTTTCCAAACTCTTCTCTCTGTAACATTCCCTCTGCACCCAGTCTCCAAACTCTGCTCTCGGCAATGGTCCCTCTGCACCCCAGTCTCCAACCTCTGTTCTCTACAACAGTTCTTATGTACAAGGGTCTTCAACCTCTATTCTCTGTAAGGGTCCTTCTTAACCCCAGTCTCCAACGTCTGCTTTCTGAATCAGTCCTTCTTCAACACATTTTCCAAACTCTGCTCTCTGTAATAGTCCTTATGCCCCTCACTCTGCAAACTCTGCTCTCTGCAACAGTCCTTCTGCACCCCAGTCTTCAACCTTGCTCTCTGCAACAGTCCTTCTGCACACCAGTCTCCAAAATCTGCTTTCTGCCACAATCCTTTTCCACCCCAGTCTCCAACCTCTGCTCTCTGTAACAGTCCTTCTGTACTGCAGTCTCCAAACTCTGCTCTCTGTAAGGATCCTTCTGCTCCCCAGTCTACAAACTCTGCATTCTGTATCAGTTTTTCTGCACCTCAGAATCCAACCTCTGCTCTCCGAAACAGTCTATCTGCGCCCCAATCTCCAACTTCTAGCTTTCTACAATTGTCTTTCTTCAACCGAGTTTCCAAACTCTGTTCTCTACAACACTTATTCTCCACCCCATTCTCCAAACTTTTCTCTCCGTAACAGTACTTCTACACCCCAGTCTCCAAACTCTGCTCTCTGTAACAGTCCTTCTGTACTGTAGTTTCAAACCTCTGGTCACTGTAATGGTTCTTCTGGACCCCAGTCTCCAAACTCTGCTTTCTGTATCAGTCATTCTGCACGTCAGACTCCAACCTCTGCTCTCTTCAAGAGTTATGCTGCACCCCAATCTCCAACCTCTGCTCTCTGTAACAGTCCTACTGCACCCCAGTCTCCAACCTCTGCTCTCTGTATCCATCCTTCTGAACCTCAGTCTCCAAGTCTTTTCTCTGCAACGGTCCTTCTGCACCCCAGTCTCCAACCTCTGTTTTCTACAACACTTCTTCTGCACCCAAGTCTCCAACCTCTGCTCTCTGTAACAGTCCTCCTGTTCCGAAGTCTCCAACCTCTGTTTTCTTTAATGGTTCTTCTGCACCCTAATTTCAAACCTCTGCTTTCTGTATCAGTCCTTCTGAACCCCAGTCTCCAACCTCTGCTCTCTGTAACAGTCCTTCTCCACTTCAGTCTCCAACCTCTGCTCTCTACAACAGACCTGTGGCACCCCAATCTCCAAATGCTACTCTCTGCAACAGTCTTTCTCCACACCAGTCTCCAACCTCTTCTCTCTGCAATAGTCCTTCTGCACCCAAGTCTCCAACCTCTACTCTATGCAACAGTCTTTCTGCACCCCAGTCTCCAACATCTGCTCTCAACAATAGTCCTTCTGCACCCTAGTCTCCAATCTCTGCTTTCTGTATTAGTACTTCTGCACTCAAGTCTCTAACCACTGCTCTCTGTAATAGTCCTTCTGCACCTCAAACTCCAAATTTTGGTCTCAGCAGCAATCCTTTTCCACCCCAATCTCCAAAGTCTCCTCTCCGCAACAGTTCTTCTGCACCCCAGTCTCCAACCCCTACTCTCTGCAACAGTTTTTCTGCACCCCAGTCTCCAACCTCCTCTCTGCAACAGTCCTTCTGCACCCCAGTCTCCAACATCTGATCTCTGCTACTGTCCTTCTCCACGCCAGTCTCCAACCTCTGATCTCTGTAACAGTCCTTCTGTTTTGCAGTTTCCAAACACTTCTCTCTGTAATGGTCCTTCTGCACCTCAGTCTCAAACCATTGCTTTCTCTATCAGTCCTTCTGCAATCAAGTCTCCAACCTGTGCTCTCTGTAACAGTCTTTCTGCACCTCAGTTTCCAAATTCTGCTCTCTGCAGCAGTCCTTGTGCACCCCAATCTCCAACCTCTTGTCTCTGCAACAGTCCTTCTACACCCCAGTATTCAACCTCTGCTCTCTGTATCAATCCTTCTGCACCTCAGTCTCCAAGTCTTCAATCTGCAATGGTCCTTCTGCACCCCAGTCTCCAACCTCTGTTTTCTGCAACACTTCTTCTGCACCCAAGTCTCTAACCTCTGCTCTCTGTAACAGTCCTTCTGTTTCGAAGGTTTCAACATCTGTTTTCTTTTTTTTTTAATTTTTTCATATTGTTGGTCGTTCAAAACAGTACACAGTTCTTAATACATCATATTTCACAGTTTGATTCAAGCGGGTTATGAACTCCCAACTTTACCTCGTATACAGATTGCTGTATCACATCAGTTACCCTTCCATTGATTGACATATTGCTTTTTTAGTGTCTGATTTATTCTGCTGTCAGTCCTATTCTCTACTATCCCCCCTCCCCTCCCCTCCCCTCCCCTTTTCTCTCTCTACCCCTTCTACTGTAAATCATTTCTTCCATTTGTATTATCTTGTCTTACCCCTCCTTTCCTCTTATATATCATTTTGTATAACCCTGAAAATCACCTTCCATTTCCATGCGATTTCCCTTCTCACTCCCTTTCCCTCCCACCTCTCATTCCTGTTTAATGTAATTTTTCTTCTCAAGCTCTTCGTCTCTACCCTGTCCTTGTTTACTCCCCTTATATCAAAGTGGTCATTTGGTATTTGTTTTTTAACGATTGACTAGCTTCACTTCGCATAATCTGCTCTAATGCCATCAATTTCCCTCCAAATTCTATGATTTTGTCGTTTCTTAATGCAGAGTAATACTCCATTGTGTATAAATGCCACATTTTTTTTATTGGTTGTTCAAAACCTTACAAAGCTTTTGACATATCATACTTCGAACAATAGTTTCAAGTGAGTTATGAACTCCCATTTTTACCCCAAATACAGATTGCAGAATCACATAGGTTACACATTCACATTTTTACATAATGCCATACTAGTAACTGATGTATTCTGCTACATTTCCTATCCTCTACTATCCCCCTCCCCCATCTTCTCTTTCTATCCCATCTACTGTAATTCATTTCTCTCCTTATTTTTTCTTCCAATTCCCCTCACAACCTCTTTTATGTAGTTTTTATAACAATGAGGGTCTCTTTCCATTTCCATGCAATTCCCCTTTTCTCTCTCTTTCCCTCCCATCTCGTGCCTCTGTTTAATGTCAATCTTTTCTTCCTGCTCTTCCTCCCTACTCTATTCTTAGTTGCTCTCATTGTATCAAAGAAGACATTTGGTATTTTTTTTAGGGATTGGCTAGCTTCACTAAGCATAATCTGCTCTAATGCCATCCATTTCCCTGCAAATTCCATGATTTAGTCATTTTTTAGTGCTGCGTAAATGCCACATTTTTTTATCCATTCATCTATTGAAGGGCATCTAGGTTGGTTCCACAATCTTGCTATCGTGAATTGTGCTGCTATGAACATCGATGCAGCAGTGTCCCTGTAGCATGCTCTTTTAAGTCTTTAGGAAATAGACCGAGAAGGGGAATAGCTGGGTCAAATGGTGGTTCCATTCCCAGCTTTCCAAGAAATCTCCATACTGCTTTCCAAATTGGCTGCACCAATTTGCAGTCCCACCAGCAATGAACAAGAGTGCCCTTTTCCCCGCATCCTCTCCAGCACTTATTGTTGTTTGACTTCCTAATGGGTGCCAATCTTACTGGAGTGAGATGGTATCTTCGGGTAGTTTTCATTTGCATTTCTCTGACTGCTAGCGATGGTGAGCATTTCTTCATGTACTTATTGATTGATTGTATGTCCTCCTCTGAGAAGGTGTCTATTCCGGTCCTTGGCCCATTTATTGATTGGGTTATTTGTTATCTTATTGTATAATTTTTTGAGTTCTTTTTATGTTCTGGTTATTAGGGCTCTATCGGAATTGTGTGGATTAAACAATTTGTTCCCAGGATGTAGGCTCCCTATTTATCTCTCTTATTGTTTCTTTTGCTGAGAAAAACTTTTTAGTTTGAGTAAGTCCCATTTCTTGATTCTAGTTGTTAACTCTTGCGCTATGGGTGTCCTATTGAGGAATTTGGGGCCCGATCCCACAGTACGTAGATCGTAGCCAGCTTTTTCTTCTATCAGATGCCGTGTCTCTGATTTAATATCAAGCTCCTTGATTCATTTTGAGTTAACTTTTGTGCATGGCGAGAGATAGGGATTGAGATTCATTTTGATGCAAATGAATTTCCAGTTTTCCCAGCAAGATTTGTTGAAGAGGCTATCCTTCCTCCATTGCATGCTTTTAGCCCCTTTATCAAATATAAGGTAGTTGTAGTTTTGTGGATTGGTTACTGTGTCCTCTATTCTGTACCATTGGTCCACCCGCCTGTTTTGGTACCAGTACCATGCTGTTTTTGTTACTATTGCTCTGTAGTATAGTTTGAAGTCTGGTATCGCTATACCGCCTGATTCACACTTTTTGTTTAGCATTGTTTTTGCTATTCTGGACTTTTATTATTCCATATGAATTCATGATTCTTTTATCTATTTCTTCAAGAAATGCTGTTGGGATTTTGATTGGTATTGCATTGAACTTATACAGAACTTTTGGTCATATCGCCATTTTGATGATGTTAGTTCTGCCTATCCATGAGCGGGGTATATTTCTCCATCTTCTAATGTCTTTTTCTACGTCTTTCTTTAGGGTTCTGTAATTTTCATTATAAAAATCTTTCACCTCTTTTGTTAGGTTGATTCCCAAGTATTTTATTTTTGGGGGGGATATTGTAAATGGAGTAGTTGTCCTCATTTCCGTTTCAGAGGATTTGTCGCTGATATACAGGAATGCCTTTGATTTATGCATGTTGATCTTATATCCTGCCACTTTGCTGAATTCATTTATTAGCTCTAATAGCTTCTTTGTAGACCCTTTGGGTCTGCTAGGTATAGGATCATATCATCTGCAAATAGTGATAATTTAAGTTCTTCTTTTCCTATTTTTATGCCTTTAATTTCTTTTGTCTGTCTAATTGCTCTGGCCAGTGTTTCAAGGACTATGTTGAACAGAAGTGGTGAGAGAGGGCATCCCTGTCTTGTACCAGATCTTAGAGGAAATGCCTTCAATTTTTCTCCATTCAGAATGATGCTGGCCTGTGGCTTATCATAGATTGCATTTACAATGTTGAGGTATGTTCCGGTTATCCCTAATTTTTCTAGAGTTTTGAACATAAAGGGATGCTGAACTTTGTCGAATGCTTTTTCTGCATCTATCGAGATGATCATATGGTTCTTATTTTTAAGTCTATTGATGTGGTGAATAACATTTATTGATTTCCATATATTGAACCAGCCTTGCATCCCAGGGATGAATCCTACTTGATCATGGTGTATAATTTTTTTGATATGTATTTGAATCCGATTCGCCAGAATTTTATTGAGGATTTTTGCTTCAAGGTTCATTAGAGATATTGGTCTGTAGTTTTCTTTCTTTGAAGTGTCTTTGTCTGGTTTCGGAATCAGGGTGATGTTGGCCTCGTAGAATAAATTTGGAAGTTCTCCCTCTTTTTCTATTTCCTGAAATAGCTTGAAAAGTATTGGTGTTAGTTCCTGTTTAAAGGTTTTGTAAAACTCTGCTGTATACCCATCAGGTCCTGGGCTTTTCTTAGTTGGTAATCTTTTGATGATTTCTTCTATTTCCTCTATTGTTATTGGTCTGTTTAGGTTGTCTATATCCTCCTGACTCAATCTGGGCAGATCATAAGACTTAAGAAATTTATCTATGCCTTCACTATGTTCTATTTATTGGAGTATAAAGATTCAAAATAATTTCTGATTATCTTCTGTATTTCTGAAGTGTCTGTTGTGATATTGCCTTTTTAATCCCATATGTTAGTAATTTGAGTTCTCTCTCTTCTTCTCTTCATTAGCATGGCTAAGGGTCTGTCGATTTTATTTATTTTTTCAAAGAACCAATTTTTAGTTTTCTCAATTGTTTCTTTTGTTTTAATTTCATTAATTTCAGCTCTGATTTTAATTATTTCTTGCCTTCTACTTTTTTTGCTGTTGTTTTGCTCTTCTTTTTCTAGGATTTTGAGATGAAGTAAGAGATCATTTATTTGTTTTTTTTTTTCTCTTTTTGAGGAGTGAACTCCAAGCAATGAATTTTCTTCTTAGAACTGCTTTCAAAGTGTCCCATAGATTCCAATATGTTGTGTCTGTGTTCTCATTTAACTCTAGGAAGTTTTTAATTTCCTCCTTGATATCTTCTAAAACCCATTGATCATTCAGCATCCTATTGTTCATTCTCCAAGTTATGCTTGATTTTTCCTTCTTTCTTTTATCATTGATTTTCAGTTTTATTCTATTATGATCAGATAAGATGCATGGTATTATCTCTACCCCTTTATATTGTCTAAGAGTTGCCCTGTGACATAATATATGGTCTATTTTGAGAAGGTTCCATGTGCTGCTGAGAACAAGGTGTAACTACTTGATGTTGGGTGGTATAGTCTATATATGTCAATTAAGTCTAGGTTGTTAATTGTGTTATTGAGTTCTATAGTTTGCTTATTTAACTTTTGTTTGGAAGATCTGTCCAGTGGTGAGAGAGGGTGTGTTGAAGTCTCCCATGATTATTGTATGGTGATCTATTAGACTTTTGAACTTGAGAAGAGTTTGCTTGATGAACACAGCTGCACCATTATTTGGGGCATATATATTTATGATTGTTATGTCTTGTTGGTGTATGGTTCCCTTGAGCAGTATGAAGTGTCCTTCTTTATCCCTTTTGATTAACTTTGGCTTGAAATCTATTTTATTAGATATGAGTATGGACACTTCTGCTTGTTTCCTCAGTCCATATGAGTGGTATGATTTTTCCCAACCTTTCACCTTCAGTCTATGAATATTTTTTCCTATCAGATGCGTCTCCTGTAGGCAGCATATTGTTGGGTCTTGTTTTGTGATCCATTCTACTAGCCTGTGTCTCTTAATTGGTTAGTTTAATCCATTAACATTTAGGGTTATTATTGAGATATGGTTTGTTCTTTTAGCCATATTTGTTAATTGATGTTACAAAACCTGATTTGTTATTCTCTTTGACTACTTTCCCCCCTTTACTGTCCTACCTCTCATTGTTGGTTTTCAATGTTATTGTCCATTTCCTCTTCCTGTAATGTTTTGCAAAAGATTTTTTGAAGAGATGGTTTTCTAGCTGCGAATTCTTTTAACTTTTGTTTATCCTGGAAGGTTTTAATTTCATCTTCTATCCTGAAGCTTAATTTCGCCGGATACACGATTCTTGGTTGAAACCCATGTTTTTCAGTGTTTGAAATATGTTATTCTAGGATCTTCTAGCTTTCAGAGTCTGTGTTGAGATATTAGCTGTTATCCTGATTGGTTTGCCCCTAAATGTAATCTGCTTTCTTTCTCTTGCAGCTTTTAAAATTCTCTCCTTATTCTGTATGTTGGACATCTTCATTATAATATGTCTAGGTGTGGATCTCTAATGATTTTGCACATTCGGCGTCCTGTAGGCTTCTAGGATTTGGGATTCTGTCTCATTCTTCAAGTCTGGGAAGTTTTCTCATATTATTTTACTGAATAGACTGTTTATTCCTTTGGTATGGAGCTCTGTGCCTTCCTGTATCCCAATGACTCTTAAATTTGGTCTTTTGATATTGTCCCATAATTCTTGGATGTTCTGCTCATGGTTTCTTAGCAGACTTGTTGAGCTGTCTATGTTCTTTTCCAGTCGAAATACTTTGTCTTCATTGCCTGATGTTCTCTCTTCTAAGTGATCTACTCTGCTGGTAGTATTCTCAATTGAGTTTTTAAGTTGGTTTATTGTTTCCTGCATTTCTAGGATTTTAATTTGTTTGTTTTTTATTACCTCTATCTCCCTGTGAAATTGATCTTTTACTTCCTGGATTTGTTTGTCAATGTGATCTTTCATTGTCTGATTTTGCTGACTCATGTCTTCCTTTAGACTCCAGATAATCTGAAGCATATATATCCTGAACTCTTTATCTGACATTCCATCTGTTGCAGCTATTACCTCTTCTAAAGTTGAGTTGACCTGCATTGCTTGTGGTCCTTTCATTCTTTGTCTTTTCATGCTGCTCATGTTTCTTTCTGCTTGGTGAAACTGTTGTGTTTATGAGTTTTTCCCCTTAATTATTTACATTGCTCTTGTATAGTTGAAAAATCTCCCTTGCAGGGCGGGTAGTGGCTGTGCTCCTTCTCTAGTTGGGGTGATCTCAATACTGCGCTGGCGGGTCGCTAGGCCTGCTCTGCGGGTTGTTCACCGGTCTGCCCACCCTGCGCGTGCAGTTGGCGGCTCTGCTCTGCCACGCCTCCAATTGTGGTGATATGACTATCACCCCCTTGGGTCGTTGGGCCTGATCCGGATGCGGGTGGCTGCTCTGCTCTGCCCCTACTCCAATTGTAGTGGCATATCTACCATGCTGGCAGGCCTCTAGGCCTGTTCTGTTGGTGGGTCTCAGGTCTGCCTGACTCTGGCAGTAAGGGGAGTTGGGTGTCGAGAGTCTTTGGCCTTTGCGGTCACGCCCACAGAGAGATTTTGAAGTTTTCCAGTTGTTCGCCATGTGGGCGGGGCTATTAGCAGAGCCCGCAGGGCATGGCCATATGCTGGGCAATGCGGGGACCCTTCTAGCTGAGTCGGGCCACCAGGAGCAACGTGAAGAGCGGGGTAGCTGTGTCTGTGTGGTTAAGATCCGGGCGGGTGATTTGGCTGTTCGCCGAGCAAGAGCAGGGCCTCCCGGGAGAGCCGATATGGCAGAGGCGTCTGCCGGTTTGGGCTGCCACTCCGCTCCGGGCCGCCGTCGCTTTCAGTATCTGCTGGTGGTTGCGGGATTGGACCTCTGCGCCCGCCGGGGGGGCCACCTGTAGAGCCGGGTAGCTGCGACCATGTGGTTAGAAACCAGGCAGGTGAGGCGACTGTTCCCAGAGTGAGCACTAGGCCTCCCAGGGAAGCCCGGATGGCGGAGGCCGACTGCCGGTTTGGGCGGGGCGGGCCATGTGGCTCCGGGTGTCCGCCGCTTGCAAAGGCGGTTGCTGGTTGAAGGACTTGACTTCTGCACCCGCCGCGTGGCCTTCTGTCTAGCCGGGTAGCTGTGGCGGCCTGGTTAGGGACCGGGTGGGTGAGGCAGCTGCTCCCAGAGCGAGCACTAGGCCTCCCAGGGGAGCCCGGATGGTGGAGGCCGAATTTCGGTTTGGGCGGAGCGTGCCAAGTCGCTCCGGGTGTCCACCGCTTGCAAAAGCGGCTGCTGGTTGCAGAACTTGATTTCTGCATCCGCCGCGGGGCCACCTGTCTAGCCGGGTAGCTGTGGGACTGGGTGGGTGAGGCAGCTGCTCCCAGAGCGAGCACTAGGCCTCCCAGGGGAGCCCGGATGGTGGAGGCCGAATTTCGGTTCTGGCGGGGCTGGCTAAGTCCCTCCGGGTGTCCACCGCTTGCAAAAGCGATTGCTGGTTGCAGAAGTTGATTTCTCCACCCGCTGCGGGGCTACCTGTAGAGCCAGGTAGCTGTGGCCGCTTGGTTACGAACCAGGCAGGTGAGGCGGCTCCTCCCAGAGCGAGAGCTAAGCCTCCCGGGGGAGCCGCTTGCCGGAGCAGCTGATGGCTGCGGTACTAGACCTCTGTGCCCGCATGGCCGTCCAAGTTTCACTTCTCTGGGACAAACTGTCACTTCCAATAAACCTACCAGTTCACGGCAGCTCTCTTCTTAAGGGAATTATGCTAGAAGTTCCTCTGTAGTTAGGCTGCCGCTGTTCCGATGGGTCTTTCTTATCCCGTTAAAGTGAAGACTTTGGAATTGCTGCTTCCTCGCCGGCTGCCATGTTGGATCCCATGTTTTCTTTAATGGTCTTTCTGCACCCTAGTTTCAAACCTCTGCTTTCTGTATCAGTCTGTCTGCACCATAGTCTCCAGACTCTGCTGCTGTAACAGTCCTTCTGCACATCAGTCTGCAATCTCTGCTCTCTGCAATAGTTCTTCTGCACCCCAGTCTCCAACCTCTGCTTTCTGTATAAGTCCTTATCCACCCCAGTCTCCAAACTCTGCTCTCTGTAACAGTCCTTCTCCACTTCAGTCTCCAATCTCTGCTCTCTGCAACAGTCCTGTGGCACCCCAATTTTCAAATGTTACTCTCTGCAACAGTCTTTCTCCACCCCAGTCTCCAACCTCTACTCTCTGCAACAGTCTTTCTCCACCCCAGTCTCCAACCTCTACTCTCTGCAACAGTTCTTCTGCACCCCAATCTCCAACCTCTACTCTCTGCAATAGTCCTTCTGCACCCAAGTCTCCAACCTCTACTCTATGCAACAGTCTTTCTGCACCCCAGTCTCCAACATCTGCTCTCTACAATAGTCTTTCTGCACCCCAGTCTCCAAACTCTGCTTTCTGTATTAGTACTTCTGCATTCAAGTCTCTAACCACTGCTCTCTGTAACAGTTCTTCTGCACCTCAGACTCCAAATTTTGGTCTCAGCAACAGTCCTTCTTCACCCCAATCTCCAACCCCTACTCTCTGCAACAGTCTTTCTGCACCCCAGTCTCCAACCTCCTCTCTGTAACAGTCCTTCTGCAACCCAGTCTTCAACATCTGATCTCTGCAACAGTCCTTCTCCACCCCAGTCTCCAACCTCTGCTCTCTGTAACAGTTCTTCTGTACTGCAGTTTCCAAACACTTCTCTCTGTAACTGTCCTTCTGCACACCAGTCTCCAACCCCTGCTTACTCTATCAGTATTTCTGCACTCAAGTCTTCAACCTCTTCTCTCTGTACAGTCCTTCTGCACCACAGTCTCCAAATTCTGCTCTCTGCAACAGTAATTCTGCACCCCAATCTCCAACCTCTGCTCTCTGCAACAGTCCTTCTACACCCAAGTCTCCAAACTCTGCACTCTGCAACAGTCCTTCTGCACCTCAGTTTCCGACCACTGCTCTCTGCAATGATCTTTCTACACCTTAGTCTTCAACATCTACTCTCTGCTACAGTATTTCTGCACCTTAGTCTCCAACCTCTGCTCTCTGTATGATCCTTCTGAAAATCAGTCTACAAACTCTGCTTTCTGTAACAGTCTTTTTGCAACCCAGTCTCCAACCTCTGCTCTCTGTAATAGTCCTTCTGTTCGGCAGTCTCCAACCACTATTTTCTTTAGTGGTCCTTCTGCACCCCAGTTTCCAAACTCTGCTTTCTGTATCAGTACTTCTGCACCACAGTCTCTAAACACTGCTGCTGTAACAGTCCTTCTGCACCTCAGTCTGCAACCTCTGCTCCCTTCAATACTCCTACTGCACACCAGTCTCCAACCTATGCTCTCTGCAACAGTCCTTCTGGACCCAAGTCTCAAACCTCCTCTCTGCAACAGTCCTTCTGCACCCAAGTCTCCAACATCTGATCTCTGCAACAGTCCTTCTCAACCCCAGTCTCCAACCTCTGCTCTCCTTAAAAGTCCTTCTGTACTGCAGTTTCCAAACTCTTCTCTCTGTAACTGTCCTTCTGCACACCAGTCTCTATCCCCTGCTTACTCTATCAGTCCTTCTGCACTCAAGTCTTCAACCTCTGTTCTCTTACAGTCCTTCTGCACCTCAGACTCCAAATTCTGCTGTCTGCAACAGTCTTTCTGCACCCCAATCTCCAACCTCTGCTCTCTGCAACAGTCCTTCTACATCCAAGTCTCCAACCTCTGCACTCCGCAACAGTCCTTCTAAACCTCAGTCTCCAACCTCTGCTCTCTGCAATGGTCTTTCTACACCTCAGTCTTCCACATCTACTCTCTGTAACAATCTTTCTGCACCTAAGTCTCCAACCTCTGCTCTCTGTATGATCCTTCTGAAAATAAGTCTCCAAACTCTGCTATCTGTAACAATCCTTCTGCACCCCAATCTCCAACCTCTGCTCTCTGTAACAGTCCTTATGGTCCACAGTCTCCAAACTCTGTTTTCTTTAATGGTTCATCTTCACCCCAGTTTCCAACCTCTGCTTTCTGTATCAGTCCTTCTGCACCACAGTCTCCAAACTCTGCTGCTGTAATAGTCCTCTGAACCTCAGTATGCAACCTCTGCTCTCTGCAATAGTCCTACTGCACCGCAGTCTCCAAACTCTGCTCTCTGCAACACTCCATCTGAACCCCAGTCTTCTACATCAGCTCTCGAAAACTGTCCTTCTCCACCCTAGTCTCCAACCTCTGCTCTTTGCAACAGTTTTTCTACACCCCAGTCTCCAACCTCTGCTTTCTGTATCAGTCTTTCTGCACCCCAGTCTCCAACCTCTGCACTCTGCAACAGTTCTCCTGAAACCCAATCTCCAAACACTACTCTCTGTAATAGTCCTTCTGCACCCAAGTCTTCAACCTCTACTCTATGCAACAGTCCTTCTGCACCTCAGTCTCCAACATCTGCTCTCTACAACAGTCTTTCTGCAACCCAGTCTCCAATTTCTGCTTTTTGTATCAGTACTTCTGCACTCAAGTCTCTAACGACTGCTCTCTGTAACATTCCTTCTGCACCTGAGTCTCCAAATTCTGCTATCAGCAACAGTCCTTCTCCACCCTAATCTCCAACGTCTGCTCTCCGCAACAGTTCTTCTGCACCCCAGTCTCCAACCCCTACTCTCTGTCACAGTCTTTCTGCATCCCAGTCTCCAACCTCCTCTCTGCAACAGTGCTTCTGCACCCCAGTCTCCAACATCTGATCTCTGAAACAGTCTTTCTTCGCACCAGTTTCCAACCTCTGCTCTCTGTAACAGTCCTTCTGTACTTCAGTTTCCGAACTATTCTCTCTGTAACTGTTCTGCACACCAGTCTCCAACCCCTGCTTTGTCTATCAGTCCTTCTGCACTAGAGTCTCCAACCTCTGATCTCTTTACAGTCCTTCTGCACCTCAGACTCCAAAATCTGCTCTCTGCAACAGTCCTTCTAAAGCAAAGTCTTCAACCTTTGCACTCCTCAACAGTCCTTCTGCACCTCTGTCTCCAACCTCTACTCTCTACAATGGTCTTTCTACACCTCAGACTTCAACATCTACTCTCTGTAACAGTCCTTCTGCACCTCAGTCTCCAATTTCTGCTCTATGTATAATCATTCTGAAAAAAAGTCTCATAACTCGGCTTTCTGTTACAGTTTTTCTGCACTCCAGTCTCCAAAGTCTGCTCTCTGTAACAGGCCTTCTGCACAACAGTCTCCATCTTCTTCTTTCTGTAACAGGCCTTCTGCATCCAAGTCTCTGAACTCTGCTCTCATTAACAGTCCTTCTGCACCCCAGTCTCCAAACTCTGCTCTCTGTAACAGTCCTTCTGCACCTCAGTCTCCAAACTCTGCTCTTCGTAAGATCCTTCTACACCCCAGTCTCCAAACTCTGCTCTCAGTATCAGTCCTGCACGCCAGTCTCCAAAAACTGCTCTCTGTAACAGTTTTTCTGCACCTCAGTCTTCAACAACTGCTCTCTCAAACAGACTTTCTGCACCGCAGTCTTCAACCTCTGCTCTTTAGAACACTACTTCTATACCCCAATCTCCATACTCTACTCTCTGCAACGATCCTTCTGAACCCCACTCTCCAACCTCTACTCTCTGCAACAGTCCTGTGGCACGCCAATTTTCAAATGTTACTCTCTGCAACAGTCTTTCTCCACCCCAGTTTCCAACCTCTGCTCTCTGCAACAGTTCTCCTGCAACAAAATCTCCAACCTCTACTCTCTGCAATAGTCCTTCTGCACCCAAGTCTCCAAAATCTACTCTATGCATCAGTACTTCTGCACCCCAGTCTCCAACATCTTCTCTTTACAACAGTCTTTCTGCACCACAGTCTCCAAACTCTGCTCTCTGCAACAGTCCTTCCTCACCCCAGTCTCCTAAATATTCTCTCTGTAACAGTCCTTTTCCACTACAGTCTCCAACCTCTGCTCTCTGTAACAGTCCTTCTGTACTGCAGTCTCCAACCTCTGCTCTCTGTAACAGTATTTCTGCACCCAAGTCCTCAAACTCTGCCCTCTGTAACAGTCCTTCTGCAACTCAGTCTGCAACCTCTGCTGTCTGCAACAGTCTTTTTATACCCCAGTCTCCATCCTCTGCTCTCTGGAACAGTCGTTTTGTACCCCAGACTCCAACATCTGCTCTCTGAAACAGTTCTTCTCCAGCCCAGTCTCCAACCTCTGCTCTCTGTAACAGTCTTTCTGTACTGCAGTCTCCTGGCACCAAGATTAGTTCCTGCCTCTACAGAGCTGGTTTGCTGCTGATGATGCTATGGGATCAAAAAGAACCCGCTTTCTTCCTTTCCTTTATTCCTCTCTTCCTAGTGTTTGGCTGATCTCCTAAAATGGAGGCCTGCTGGCATGGGAGTGTGGAAAACGAGGTTCTCGTACTTTCTGTCTCTCTGGTGTGGAGAGAACACAGAAGGACAGAGATGGTGCTGAACACCCACACAAGGTGTCCAACGCACTTGAACTGAAAGAGAGAAAATGGTGTTGGTTAAAAGAGTGGAGAGAAAGGAGTATCAGAGATTTTAAAAGCGGAAATTGGAGTTAAAGCTCCAGAAACAGACTCTCTAACCAGGTGCCTACAAGTCCCTGGGAGGCATCTTTTTCCAGATGACTCTATACTCCAGTTTGATGATTGGTCTAGACTTTGATCATGCAAAGAGATTCACACCCTCCAGCCAGCTTCCTCAGGGCACTCTGGACCTCGTTGCTCCTCAGGCTGTGAATGACGGGGCTTACAGGGGATCACCACACAGAAGAGCACAGAGACCAGGGTGTTCATGTCCAGCCTTCTCTGGGTCTGTCATAGTGGAAGTTGGCTGTTCCATAGAAGACCACCACAACATTGAGGGGGGACACACAAGTGGAGAAGGCTTTTCTTGTGCCCTGGGCAGAGGGAATCTCCAGGATGGCCACCATGATGAGTGCGTAGGAGCCTGCAGTGAAGAGGCAGGGGCTCAGGCCCATGGTGGCACTGACCACGTGGAGCACAGACTTGTTGACAGAGGTGTCAGAGCAGGAGAGATTCAGGAGCAATGGGGTGTCACAGGGAAAGTGGCTGAACTGGTGGGGCCCACAAAGAGTGAGTGTGATGGCCAGCACCGGGTGTGTGACCAGATTCACCAGCCCACACAGCCAGGACCCAGTCACCAGGCCAACACAGACCTTCACACTCATGATGACTGGATACTGAGGAGGACGGCAGGTGGCCACACAGCACTCTACTGGCCACACAGCCAGTAAGAAGCCTTCTGTGCCAGCACATGTCACCAAGAAGATATGGGAAAGGCAGCCCTCATAAGAAATGGCCTTCTTATCCCAGAAGAAGTTTACCAGCAGTACTGGGAGCGTGATGGATATTTAGCAGACGTCCAAGAAGCTCAAATTGCTGAGGAAAAAGTACATTGGAGTGTGGAGAGCAGGACTGACCCTGGTGGCCACTATTATGAGCATGTTCCCCAGGAGAGTGGTCAGGTAAATGACCAGAAAGAGCAGAAATAACCAGCCCTGTAGGTTGGAGTGGTTGGAAAAGTCCAAGAAGATGAATTAGGTGACAAATGATTGATTGCTCATTTCCAATGGTATCATAGCTACAAAACAGAGAAAAAGAGACCATGACGAGAATGGACTGAGAGCACCCCAAACAGGCTTGTTAATCTGCAGCAACATGGCAAATAATATTGTATACAGAGATGCCTGGACTCTGGAAAGAGACGTATAGGAGTGACTTTAAAGAGAGCATAACTTCTCACAGACTTTTGCATGGGTGCTCTTTTGTAAGAATAAATGGAGACTTGGTCAAAATGAACAACCAGCTATCAACCCCTGTGTCTCATTGAATCTGCAGTATCTCCTTCCTAACACTGTGCTTCACTGTGATGAATATTTTTTGTATGTCTTTTATTTCAAGTAATAAGTTTTTATTGTGGAAAAATGAAGAAAATGCAGAGAGTTATTCAGAAGAATAGAACAGGTCACAAAATCAAAGCTCTCTTTGCATTCATCCCATTCTACCTCTATCTATCTTTAAAATATCCAAAGCAAAATTTCCCAATATTGTTGTACTCTATTTAGTTGTTTGCCTTGTTATCTTAATTTCCTAACATGAAATTAAGTTAATATCTCCCTTTTTATTGAACATAGAAACCTTCCATTCCATTTACTATCATAAATATTGGAATAGAAGCTTTCATACATATGTATCTGTAATCATCTCTGATTATTTCTTAAAAGTAAAATTATAAGTCACCTGCTTTTAAATACATTGATCTATTTTTTTTCAGTAGAAACTTTTATTTTTTTAAGTTTTATAAGATACAAAAAATTTTGACAAATGATATATACTTAGGTATTTTTTTTCTTTTGTATTATAAAATTTACCTCACCATACATTACATTTCCTGAAAAAACAATGATTGATACAATTACTGATTTTCTATCATGTTACCCATGCTAATCTGTGATCCATTTTCTTGAACTAAAATTTCTTTTACTTTTTCAATCTTAAATGAAAAATATTATAGTAAAACAGTAGGCTCTTGGTCCAGATAGATGTGGATTGAAATCCATCTGTTTTTTACTAGATGTTGTTTGTAAAAAAGTCAGCTCATCTCTATTCCTCAGTTTGTTCCTTGCTTAGGATATTAATGATGTCTATTTCACAACTGCTGAAAAACGTTTTGAGATAATATAAGCTATGTGTCTGGCACATTACATTTACTCAATGCCTTTTATCAAGTTAGAAAATGTCTATCCATTTTTTACTAGTAGTTTTTTTTTTTTTTTTGGTGTATGTGTGCTGGGTTTTGATTTCAGAGCCTTATGCATAACAAGCCTGCACTATACCACTGGACTTTGCCCCTAGTTTCATTTAGTTATACTTTTTTATCATAAATAGATACTGAATTTTCTTATTTTCTCTGCATCTATTGAAATGATATATATTTTTTCTTATTTAGTCTCTTACTATGGAAATTCGGTTGATTGAATTTTTGAATATTGAACCAGCCTTGCATTCTGGGATTGATCTCAATTGACTGTAATGTTATTTTTATTCTATATGGCTGAGTTCATTTTGTTAATATTGTTCCCTGCTTTCTTTTGTGTATTCTATTTTTGCTGTTCTCCAGAGATAATCTATTTCTTGAAGAATTCTCAGCTGTATTCTACTGTTATTTTCAGTCAATGCATGTTAGTGGACTAGTGGGAAACAGAGAAGGGATTTCTGAAGTTTCCAGGAAGCCCTGCCTTAGGTACTGTAAACTCAGTCACAGAAATATGGCCTTCACAGTGACCCACTTTCTAGCAATATGGCTGAGGCTAGTTCTTATTCCTCCCGACGTTAGACATTTCGGTCTTTTCCTTTCCATAGCTGCAAAGGTTTTCTGTTGAGTGTCCTAAAGTAACAGTTTCTGTTACTATTGCCTCTGAAGATTACAGTTTTGTTTTATGCAAAAAATCAGGAAATGGGTCTGGGAGGAGTTTTGGCTGCTGTTGCTGTTCTTTGTCCCTCCACCTATCCAAGAAATGATACCGTTAAAGATACTTTGTCAGAATACTTTCCTATCTTCCTGGGAGCATTTGGTGGAATTAATAGAGAAAAAAAAATACAAATATCTTATGTCCATAGCCCTCTGGGTCTTTATGCTCTTAAACCAGTCTATACTAAGTCTTTAGCAATCCATTAACTATTTTTTTGAGTTCTTTTAATAAATAAACTCCTATGTATCTAGTGGGTTCTCCCATAGTTAAAAAAATGCCTGGATTATTTTGGTTGCTTATCTCTCCCCAGACTTTGGTTTGTTGTTTGCCTTATAATAATCATCCCTATTAAACTCAAGGAAAGTCATTAATTTGCATTTTTTTCTGCTTTTTTAGTTATTATAATGATTAAAACAACATGCTTTCTTGCTATTTCGATAGATACTCAAGGTGAAATTTGAAGTCTATACACTTACTTTTCAAAAATATTTAGTAATTTCTAATTTAATTAAATATGTAGTTATTCTGTTCAAAACAATCCCATTTCTAGTATATTTCCAAGGAAATTAATGCACAGTTCACAATAATTCTTGTGTAAAAATTCATAATAACTCAAACAAATATGTCTTCAGCAGAAGGACAGAAGACAAATCATGCTTTATCATGCAGTGGAATAATTCAGTTTCTTTAGAAACACAAATACTGGAACATTAATAACATTGACAAATATAAAAAAAAATTCTGGGTGAAAGAAGCCAGATACAAAATATATACTGTATGTTTCCTTTAAATAAACTTCAAAAATTAGCAAAACAGCTATAATGGTCAAGAAATAATGGTGGTCTTTTTTTTTTTTTTGGAGCTCAGGGGTGATACCAGTTGAAGCATGAAGGAATTGTCTAAAGTGATGGAAATGTTTTGTATCCTGATTTTTTTTTGGTTCATATATATGTAAAATATTATAAGCCTGTACACTTTAGATCTGTGCATTCTTTGAGTACAAATTATTGTTCAATTTTTTAAATATAGCCTTATTTTAAAAATAAGTAATTAATGGGGAAGAGTGGTACCTGCCTGTAATCCCAGGTACTTGGGAGACTAAGGAAGGAGGATAATAAATTTGAAACTCTGCAAGGTCCCCCACACCAAATAATTGAAAAGGCTGGGGATATAGCTTCATGGTAGAGTGCCACTGGGTTCAATCCCCAGTACTGCAGTAAGTAAGTAAGTAAGTAAGTAAATAAATAGAAGTGAAAGCATTTTTTCAAGATGATTTTTAACTCAGGATTGGTTGGAACCACATCTAAATATTTTTTTAGGTCTCTAAGAGGTTAAGTATTTTCTCCCATTTTTTTTGCATTTCTCTACTTCTTTTTTTTACCACAGTGATAGTCCAGGACATATCACATTTTACAAGTGACATCAGTTGTTTCCTGATCACGATTTGTTTGAAGCAGTGAATGTGATTGGTGGGTGCATTCGGTCTGTATCACAGATACAAAGCCTCGCTCACCATGATAGATGGGCGTGTGCATGTGTGTGTGTGTGTGTGTGTGTGTGTGTGTGTGTGTGTGTGTTATTTGTTGTGGGATTAGTCTTTACTGAGAACACTGTCTTATAGTTAGTGGGATGGCAAGTTGGCATCTCAAGCAACATTGATGGCAGAAATCTCAAAGAATATAGCAGGAATCTGCAATCTAAGGCTCAGCAAGCTCAGAACACTTGGTTATCCTAATTGCTATAAATGGAAAGATCCTCACTATTGAGCTTCTCTGAGAGCTACATCACACTGGGGCGAGAGGAGGGAGCCCATTTCCTTAGAGATATACCCTGTTTCTATGGAGACTCCAGCTAGGCTTCAAAAGGCTGGTGGGATAGTACCAGTGGATTCTGCCAAGCCCTGGGTCATTCTGAGGAGCCTGCTACTTCAGGGGAGGTGGCAGGGTATCAGCCTATGGGGCTGGAACAAGGCTCTGTGAAGCTGTGTCAGGCCTGATTTCTAAGCAAGGTACTTGGCAATAGAAACCTCGGAAAACGTCCCACCCCCCCACCATGCCGTGGGCCACCAGAGAGCCCAGGTGTGTCTCTGGAAAACAGGCTTGGGTATGAGCATGGACATCAATGATTGCAGAGTATCAACAATAGGGGACCATAAATCTCTTTCACGTGAGTGCAGACTGAAAAGAGGGACATCTGGATAGAGATAGATTGGGTTTTAGGAAATCATCAGATCTCTAGGTCTAGAACACGCAGATAGACCCACTCATGGAATTGTGCATGTGAGTCCAAAGAGCAGGGGTCGATAACTGTGAAACCTGGTTCCCCAGGTTTTGGACACACCTGTTTAGTTCAAAAAAGTGATCTGAGTGCTAAAACAAGATCAAAATGAAGTGGTCTGTATCTGAAGACGTGCTGTGTTGAAGGTGGGAGAAAATCTCTGAAGCCCTCATGGAGAAGGATATTGAGAACTTTAAAGTCCTAGTTGAAGAGGACATGGTAAAGACAACAAATCAGTTTTGGAAGGCTGATTAGCTGGTGGGATCACTCAGGAAAACAGGAATATGTGAGGAATAGCAGATGTAGAGGAGGCTTTGGTGGATTTGATTTGAGTAATGTTGAATGTGAGTTATCTGTGGGATAATCACGTGGAAATGCCCTACACAGACAGACTAGAATTGCAGGTGTGAATTTGGGAGTCATTGTCTTGAAGGCAACTGTTAGAGCAAAGGGTGAATATGAAATCCCCCAGGAGAATAGAGAAAGTAGAGAAGAAAATAGAGAAAGTAGAAATTCTTGTGATACTTGGTGTTCACGAAAATTGTAGTAAAAGTTTATCCAGAAATGACTAAGAACACCAAACTATCTAGTTCAGTTGTAGGTATTGCTTTCTCTAAATAATTTCCCTAAACAAGAGGTTACCTTATTAGCATTGGTTTACAATAAATCTACTTTGAAATGGAGCTGGAAGCTACATGTACTTGACATTTCTTACGTTCTCTGTTTTCTCTATCAACTACCTGGATGAACTTCAAGTCATTTAGAAATCAGTGACATGTACTTTCTTTTAACTCCCCGTATCAAAAAGATCAATATGACAATCTCTTTTATAGGTAGATATCTAGATGTTTTCAGAAAAAGAAATAAAATTCCACATAGAAGGCAGTTCCAGCAGATTTTACTATGAGAAAATGGTACATGGTCTGTGGATGTGTAAAAGGGAAAACTAAACGTAAATGTTCAGGGATTTAAAAATACAATCTCTGAAGTTGTGCATACTGCTATTGTAAAGATCTTAAATATAAATGTAATTTCAGGAGGGACAATTTCATGGGGCATTAAAAAAATCTCCCAATGTATGTTTATATAATTTTATCTACATATAAGTTTTTCCTTGGTTTTATTGGCTAATTTCTTGTTTGTCACGGGTGTGGAGAAGGGTGAAGGATGATACCCAAACAATTTTCCTTATCCTCTATGCTCTTTATTAATGTAGGGCATTAGATTGAATCATCATCATGGTCACCATTGGAATCCATTATTAACAATCATAACTCATGAATGACACTTTGTGACACAATATGTACTTCCTCCTTACAATTTATATAATGCAGCATAGGAATTAGATCAACTTAATAGTAAACCCTCTGCTCTGCAATAATAATAACCATAATCATCATAATCATCTAGGGCATATTTCATAGAAAAATAATTTGAGTGTGAGTCTTCTTTGATTGCTTCAATACACATAAATGCCTGACTCTAAAAACCTTGTTTAATGTAGTTTAAAAGTGGCATGTTTTCTGTAAAAATTAGATTGAATTTCGGATAATACATTTTATCAAAACTCAGTGAACTTCTTTGAAAAGATGAATTTTTACATTCCTGAATCCAATCACGATTTTTCAAATTGAGTAACGAATAGAGACACACATTGGATAAAAAATACCTAACCCTTATTAAATGCCTATAAGACTTTTACATGCATTAACTTATTTGGTTCACACAACAACCTATAAGATAACCTATTATCCCCATTTTACAGAAAAAATAATTGAAATTAATGCACAATATATTAATAAAAGTAGGAAAACATCAATAAATCCCTTTAATTTGCGTAATGTACATTAATTTGTACATTTAATATGTATTAACAATTATGATTTAAGAAACCAAAAAGAAATTGACGCAGAAAATTTATCATGTAATAACTCTTATTTGTAGTGATACTTTGTTACCTGATGATAATACCATATATTAGTAAACTGTCTTATTATCTTCAATGCCCAGACATTCTTGTCTTTGGTTCTAATAATTCATTGCAAATGATTAATAGGCCAACACAGCTTTCATTAAAATTCCAAATCTCAGGGCCTTAAGAAGCTTAAAGTATTTAAATTTCAATAGAAACTCGGTTTTTCAGTTAAGCACAACTAATTTTAAAATCTAAATATAAACAAAATAAAATAAATAAGTTTAGAGTCTTAATAGAAGAACTTTTTTTTTTTTTTTGCTTTGGCAATAAATGAAATGTTTTGCTGACTAACCTTAGGGATTCCTTTCCTCAAACAAACAAAAAAAAATGGGCATGACCAAAACGAGGAAGAATGGTGCAATCATGAAAACCCTTATGCACATCAGGGAAACAATGATTCCTATTTGATCTCAATAGCACAAGAAATGATTAAAATTTTTAAATCTAATTTTCATGTTGCCTAGTAAATTGTTTAACACACACACACACACACACACACACACACAGTACAAGGTCAATTTATTCAGAAATATATCTGAATGATTTCAGGTGCTTGTGGCAATGTGAATTTATTACTGTGAAATCTATGAGCTATCTGGCCTGGCCCAGAGTTGTCCTCATATCCTTCCATGTGATATGGGTGCTTGGAGCCAAGGGAAACATCAGAGGTCATTGTGCAGAACAGTTGGCCTCAGTCAGTGAGTTCCAAGTGTTCCCAGTGATGCTTGTCCAAGGACACAATTTGGGGGAGGCTGGGCTCTTTCACCTAACATGCAGGGATTTCCTTACCCCTAACTGGTAGATTTAAAATCTTAACAAATTTACCAGGAAAAAGCCTCCCTCCTGTCTTGGAGATTCAGCACTCAATTCAGCATTTAACATCTCTTTCAGTTCTGTTTTTTTGGGGCCGGGGTGTAGGGGAGCAGTTACCGGAGATTGAACTCAGGGGCTTGACCACTGAGCCACATCCTTAGCCCTATTTTATATTTTATTTAGAGACAGGGTCCTACTGAGTTTCTTGGTGCCTTGTTTTTGCTGAGGCTGTCTTTGAACTCACTATCCTCCTGCCTCAGCCTCCTGAGCTGCTGGCTTAGAGGCGTGCACCACTGTGCCAGCTCTTTCAGTTCTTTTTATTTCATCTGTGTTTCTTATAGCATAAAGGGGAAAGGGAAGACAAATTATTACATCTTACGATATGTCAGAGCCTTCTAGTTATAAAATTCTTCAAAATAATAAATTCTCTTTTCCATTTAGGATTTTAAAATTTCTTTTCTTGGTAGTGGTTAGTTTCAATTCAAACCAATTTTGTTCTATACAGGGTTTAATTTAGTCCTAAGCCAGATCTACAAGAAACCCAAAGAGGATAAGATCTGCTCCCTGTCCTGCTGCGCCCCTCCCCTGACTCAGGCAATAGCAAGGCCCTACTGAGGTGGATGGTGCAAGGCGTCCATCCTCTGGAGGAGCGCAGTATGTTTCTGGGAATGGGCTGATTTGTTTTTGTATTCCTTTAATAAGTATAGTTTGATTTCTCATATGACCATTAAGTATAAAGGAAAAATCATGACTTTCCCAATTAATGCAACTACTTCTAAAGCATAGATCTGTTTGCTCTAAATGCAATGATTTAGCTGTGGAGTGTAAATTGTTAATGTCTAAAAAAAAAACACCCTGTATTCCTTTCAAGGAAGTTTTTGAGAAATTAAATTAAAATCTAGAGAATGAAAATTAATGTTAAGAAGATAAATTAGTGCTTAGTACTGGGCAACTTGTTCTTGTTCCTGTGCACAATGTTTTGTGCTCTTATTTTTGTTTGATTACAAGTAATAACAAATCAACTACTTGCCGTAACCATGGCACCGGTTCCAGGCAGTAAGTCAAGAAAGAATAGTCAAGGTATAGGCCAATAGTTTGGGACATTTGTAACTGTTATTAAAAGTTAACTAAGCAGAAAAAACTCAAAGCAAAACTCGAACTGAAAGTACAAATGCTTGCTTATGCATAAGCCAAGATACATTCTTCTATTCTAATTGTAGCTACGTAATATTTTGTTTTGTTTGAATAATGATTCCTGTTTTGTAACCACAAAGTACTGTAAGCCTGCCAAAATGAAAAGTGTATATGATCAACTTCACAAGTAAAGATTGTGATCAACACCTTCACTTTGGTGTCTGTGTTGTTTCTCCACCCCCTCTTTCGCCGACTCCTCACCATCCGTTCGTCTCCTGAGACCCCCTGTTGGAGCTGGTCTCCGACACTGTCCTTCAACCAACTTACAATCTAATGAGAAAATTAACTCAATATGTGCAGGAAACTTGGTAACAATTCTATGTAATCTACAAATTATTATTATTTTCTTTTAGTGTTTGCTTCGGCAGCTCTGAGAATGGAGCACTTAATACTTGTCAAAGCCCCTAATTCCATCTTGAATATGCGCTCCTCCAGGTCCTAGTTCGGCCTCTAAATTGTGTTCTAAACACTAGGACAACACTTTGTGTGAATGTGCACTCAGTAAAGGTTTGAAGAATAAAGAGGTCTATCACGTAAATCCATGGAGCAGAGTTTTTAAAAGATTCTTTAAAGATGGTACCGTGTGGGACCTAAAGGATCTAACAGAGACTTGACAAAAGCGAGAGGACATTTCTGTTCAGTGGTTCTGGTGCAGATATCTTGCTGAGAAAAATAAAGCCTCTGTGGGCATAAGTGAGGAAGCATAGCCCAGCGGCTTCTGAGGAACTCAGTGTCTTCTTTCTCCTAAACATATCCCTTATGGAGACCATCGGCTCAGTTCCCACAGAACAAGCAGCTCTGCATCTTTCTTTTCCAATCAGTCATCTCAAAGTCAGGTGACCAAGAATGAAGTCACTTATGAGTGACCCCAAAATTTAATATTTCTAAAGGAGGGGGGTTGTGTATGAAGTAGATTACTCACAAGCTTCAGGGATTTATTACAGATAATAAATTGCTTGCAACTCCCCTCCCCAAGCATCCATGTGTTGTAAAATAAAGATGAAAACCCCTAATTAGTGAATGAATACGTTTCTAAACATAGCTTCTTCTACAATAATGATTTTTATTTAAACAGATATTTTGTTAGGTCTATTGTTATGCTATATTGTATCATAATGGGAATGTGTCCCTATACTTTCTCCCTAAAAAATATTCCTTTTTGTCCTGTTCATCAAAAGCAGAGGATTAACACTTAGCATTATCTATTGTTTACCATAAGTAATTTTCCACACACATCATCTCACTTAAGGAATTTAGGCATCCCAGGGTTTCTGGTTATATTTTGGGTTTTCTTCCAGTACTGAAGGCATCATGCTAAATCCCTCAGGTTTTGTGATAACCTCTGAAGTTATTTCTACTCTGGCAATACAAGTAGTATTGTGGAAACTCAGACACACATAGAAAAGGTGCTATGATAGGTCATTACATAAATGCCATCAAAATGATAATAAAAATATGTACAATATTCTGTAATATTCTGTAATATGTTTCTAAGGTGTAGGTATATCCTGCTCAGTTCCAATGTTGTCATAGATACAAAACAGAGAAAAGAGACCATGATGAAAATGGACTGAGAGCACCCCAAACAGGCTTGTTAATCTGCAGCAACATGGCAAATAATATCGAATGAAAAGCAGCCTAGAGACTGATAACCTGTGGGACTGGTCTCAGAAAATCAGACCCATGGAGCCGCACACATTTGCAGGGGTGATGGTGGGTGGGAGTATCCAGAGAATTGCTAGAAGCCAACAAAAAGCCATTTGACCTCATCATGGTTTGAAGTCATTTCTCACTGTCTCAGTAATCTCTGTCTCCTGTTGTCCTTTTATGTAAACATAGGATTTTTGGAGAAGTTCATTTTCATTGCAAATGTTAAGAAAAAAATTTACAAAGCAGAGTCATCATCTGCAGAAAAAGTCGGTGTTGCCTTCAGTGTTTTTCAATGTAGAGTTTTTCTCATTTTACATCAATCTTGATCTCTGTGTTCAGAAAGGCAGAAGTTAACTATTCCTGTACAATACTGAAATTATCAGGGCCAGAGCAAAATAGAGGAAAGAAGTTGATGAAGTGGGGTTGGACTGGCCATCTTTAGTATACAGGGAAGATCAGTGGAGTAGAAGGAGAATGAGAGTGCAGAGAGGTTTGGAAAGGGAGGAAATGTGAAAGGTCTTTATGCAGATCATGTTATGTGCACATGGAAGTCTACCACAGGGGACTGCACCTGTATGTATATGTAGAAATCACCAGTCAAAAATTAACAGATAAATGACCCAAAGAAAGATCAGTAGAGAAAGGAGAATAGGGGCGGTTAGGGGAGAGAGATGGGGGGTGCAAACTAAAAGGAGTAAAACAGATTCCATGTACGTAGGACCTTTTCCTAATCAACCCAACTTCTAGGTATAACAATTATGCTCTAATAAAAAGTTTAAGAAGACGGCATGATCCTATCAGCAAAGAGTGAGATTTGAATTCTTCTTGACCTATTTGTATACCTTTAATTCCTTTCTTTTTTCCAATGGCTCTGGCAATTTCAAGGATGAAGTTGAATAGAAGTGGTGAAAGAGGGGGCACCCTGTCTTCTTCCAGTTTTTAGAGTGAATGCTTTTAACCTTTCTCTACTTAGAATGATGCTGCCTTGGGTTTAGCATAGATAGCTTTTACAATGCTTTTACAAAGTTCCTTCTGTCCCTAGTGTTTTGACAGGTAGGGGTGCTATATTTTGTTAAATGCTTTTTCTGCATATATTGAGATGATCAATAAACTTACATCTCTCTTAAATAAACTTAATCTCTCCCCTTTGGCTAAACATTCAGATCATCTCCAGTCCTATAAATATTGTAATGAACATTTTTCTACATAAACATATGTGACCATTTCGAATTATCTCTTCAGAATAAAAATAAAATCTGACATAAAAGAATTTGTTGTGCAGTTTCTATTTAAAACTAGCTCATGGGAGAAATTATATTAAGTGAAATAAGCCAGACACATAAAGAGAAATAGCAGTTTTGCACTTCTTTGTGGAAGCTAAAAAGTTTATCTCAGAGAAGTAGGGCGTAGAGCGGTGGTTATTGGAGCCTGGGAGAGAATCACAAAAATCATTGTGAGTCTAATTTCTCAAAGACACATGTGAAGGACTGCCCAAAACATGCCCTCTGAATGTGGTCTTTAAAAAAAATAAGAGTGAACTTCTAACAGGGTCCTCAGAAAATCTCTCTTCTCTCCTCAGTGGGCAGCAGGAGATCCATGGGTCTGGCTGCCTAGGAGCTAGCTGTGGTGTGCAAATGGGCAGGACCAGGACGGCTGGAGAATCTCAATAATCACTAGTAGACCACATTCTAGGTGAGGGCAGGGTGGAAACAGGCCATCCATAAGAAAATGGCTTGAGCTCTGAAAATGACATAATCTGTGGATTTAGGAAATGGTCGTGGGTCCAATTCACTCATAACACCTACTCCTTGGGTCAGTCCACGGTTGCGACAGTTACCACAGGCCTGACCAGAACAACCCGGAGGGGGAGATGCACTCTTGCCTCCTGGCTTGGAGGTTTGGTCTGGGGCCAGCTGACCCATTGCTGCAGGCCTGAGATGAGGTGGGATGCCGAGATGGAAGAAAACAAGGGGGGAAGCGTCCCTAGCTCATGGCAGCCAGAAGGTTGGGGCGGGGGAGGACACAGAAAAAGACAGTTTGCAGGGGACAAGATGTGATTCCCTAGGGCATGTCCCCGGCCACACTCCACCTGCCCACACTCCTATCAGTACAGTGGGCCTTTCAGATAATTAACCAACAAAATGGATAGAACCACAGATTAGGTCACAAGTCTCACAGTCTAATCATTTCACCTCTGAACACTGCTGCTGTGGCTGACCCTGAGCTTTTGGTGGGGGGATACCTTATTTCTAAGCCATAATAGTCTCTACAGTTCATGTGCTTTGGTTAGAATACGTTCATGTAGTCTGGGAGAGTAATCGGGTGCCAAAACAAGATTAAAAGGAACTATCTGGTAACTGAAGATGTGACATTCAGAGCTTGGGGAAAAGCTCTGAAGAGGAACCCTGGGTGGAGCACTTAAAAGTCCTGGTAATGAGGACACAAGAGGGCACCTGGTCTGTGGGATAGCTGAGTGGCAGTGGGATCACTCATTAAAACATATAAAAAAATGAGAAGGAGCGTTTCTGGGGAGAGGAAAGGAGGAAAGGAGGTTGGGCCTGGAGTCTGGGTACCTGCGAGGTCTCCCCAAGAAGATTCCAGGAGGCAGCGGGACAGATTCCCAGGTGATAGGCCTGGGAGTCATGGCTTAGAGTGACTGTGGAAGTCACAGGTGCTCACAAAGCCAAAAGAGAGCAGGGTGAGGAGAAAGGGCCTGATGGACTGTGCGGAAGAGAAGGTGTCCAGAATAAGGGTCAGCAGCTATCAGCAATCATTCTGCACTACAGTGTCATAGCTCTGCTCTCTGTACCAGGCCTTCTGCACCCCAGTCTAAAACCTCTTCTCTCTATAACAGTCCTTCTGCACCCCAGTCTACAACCTCTGCTCCCTGCAACAATCCTTCTCCACCCCAGTCTCCAAGTTCTGCTCTCTGAAACACTCTTTCTGCACCCCAGTCTCGAACATCTGCTCTCTGCAACAGTCCTTCTGCACCTCAGTCTGAAAACTCTGCTCTCTGCAGCAATCATTCTGCACCCCAGTCTCCAAACTCTGCTCTTTATAATATCCTTCTGCACACCAGTCTCCAAACTGAGATATCTGTAATAGGCCTTCTGCACCCCAGTCTCCAAACTCTGCTCCCTGCAAAAAAACTTCTGCACCCCAGTCTCTAAGTTCTGCTCTCTGAGTCGTTCTGCACCCCACTCTCGAACATCTGCTCTCTGAAACAGTCCTTCTGGACCTAAGTCTGAAATCTCTGCTCTCTGCAACAATCATTCTGCAACAAAGTCTCCAAACTCTGCTCTCTGAAACAGTCCTTCTGCACCTCAGTCTCCAAACTCTGCTCTCTATAATTTCCCTCTGCACACCAGTCTACAAAATGTGCTATCTGTAACAGTCTTTCTGCACCCCAGTCCAAGTCTCCAATCTCTTCTCTCTGAAACAATTATTCTGCACCTCAGTCTCCAACCTCTGCTCTCAGCAACAGTCCTTCTGCAAATCAGTCTCCAAACTCTGATCTCTGTAAGATACTTCTGCACCCTAGTCTCCAAACTCTGCTCTCTGTAAAAGTCTTCTGCACCCCAGTATCCAACCTCTTCTCTCTGTAACAAACCTGCACCTCAGTCTCAAAACTCTGCTCTCTGCAACGGATCTTCTGCACCCCAGTCTCCAAACTCTGCTCTCTGTAACAGGCCTTCAGCACCCCAGTCTCAAAACTCTGTTCTCTGCAACAGGCCTTCTTCACCCCAGTCTCCAACCTCTTCTCTCTGAAACGATTATTCTGCACCTCAGTCTCCAACCTCTGCTCTCTGCAACAGTCCTTCTGCAACTCGGTCTCCAAACTCTGCTCTCAGTAAGATACTTCTGCACCCCAGTCTCCAAACTCTGCTCTCTGCAACAGTCCTTCTGCAACTCAGTCTCCAAACTCTGCTCTCTGTAAGATACTTCTGCACCCCAGTCTCCAAACTCTGCTCTCTGTAAAAGTCCTTCTGCACCCCAGTATCCAACCTCTTCTCTCTGTAACAAACCTGCACCTCAGTCTCAAAACTCTGCTCTCTGCAATGGATCTTCTGCACCTTAGTCTCCAACCTCTGCTCTCTGTAACAGGCCTTCAGCATCCCAGTCTCCAACCTCTGCTCTCTGTAACAGGCCTTCTTCACCCCAGTCTCCAACCTCTTCTCTCTGAAACGATTATTCTGCACCTCAGTCTCCAACCTCTGCTCTCTGCAGCAGTCCTTCTGCAACTCAGTCTCCAAACTCTGCTCTCAGTAAGATACTTCTGCACCCCAGTCTCCAAACTCTGCTCTCTGCAACAGTCCTTCTGCAACTCAGTCTCCAAACTCTGCTCTCTGTAAGATACTTCTGCACCCCAGTCTCCAAACTCTGCTCTCTGTAAAAGTCTTTCTGCACCCAATTATCCAACCTCTGCTCTCTGTAACAAACCTGCACCTCAGTATCAAAACTCTGCTCTCTGCAACGGATCTTCTGCACCCCAGTCTCCAACCTCTGTTCTCTGCAACAGTCCTTCTGCACCCCAGTCTCCAACCTCTGCTCTCTGTAACAGTCCTTCTATACCTCGGTCTTTAAACTCTGCTCTTTTTAACGGTCCTTCTGCACCCCAGTCTCCAAACTCTGCTTTGTGTATCAGTCGTTCTGCACCCCAGTCTCCAAACTCTGCTTTGTGTATCAGTCGTTCTGCAACCCAGTCTCCAACTTCGGCTCTCTGTAACAGTCCTTCTGCACCCCAGTATCCAACCTATGCTCTCTGTAACTGTCCTTCTGCACCCCAGTCTCTAACCTCTTCTCTCTGTAAGATCCTTCTGCACCTCAGTCTCCAACATCTGCTCTCTGAAACGATACTTCTGCTCCCCAGTCTCCAAACTGTGCTCTCTGAAACAGTCCTTCTGCTCCTCAGTCTCCAAACTCTGCTCTCTATAATATCCTTCTGCACACCAGTCTACAAAATGTGCTATCTGTAACAGTCCTTCTGCACCCCAGTCTCCAACCTCTGCTCTCTGTAACACTCCTTCTGCACCTCAGTCTCCAAACTCTGCTCTCTGCAACAGTTCTTCTGTACCTCAGCCTGAAAACTTTGTTCTCTGCAAGGATCCTTCTGCACCCCAGTCTCAAAACTCTGCTCTCTGTAAAGGACCTTTTGCACCCCATTCTCCAAACTCTTCTCTCTGTAATAGTGCTTCTTCACCTCAGTCTACAAACTCTGCTCTCTGCAACAGTCCGTCTGCACCCCAGTCTCCCAACTCTGCTTAGTGTATCACTCCATCTTCACCACAATTTCCAACATCTGCTCTCTGTAAGAGTCTTTCTGCACCTCAGTCTACAAACTCTGCTCTCTGCAACAGTCCGTCTGCACCCAAATCTCAAACATCTCCTTTCTGCAACAGTCCTTCCGCATCAAATCTTCAACCTCTGCCTCTGTAACAGTCCTAATGTAACACAGTATCCAACCTCTGGTCTCTGCAACAGTCCTTCTGCACCCCAATGTGAACTTGTGCTCTCGGCTACAGTCTTTATACACCCCAGTGTCCAGCCACTGCTCTCTGCAACAGTCCCTCTGCAACCCAGTCTCCAACATCTGCTCTCTGTAACAATTTTTCTGCACCTCAGTGTTCAACCTCTGCCCTCTGCAATGGTCCTTCTGCACCTCAGTCTCCAAAAACTACTCTCTGTAAATGTACTTCTGAACACCTTGTCAAAACTCTGCTGTCCATAACAGGCCTTCTGCACCCAGGTCTCCAACCTCTGTTCTTTCTAACAATCCTTCTGCACCCCAGTCTCAAAATTTTGCTCTCTACAACGATCCTTCTGCACCCCAGTGTCCAAACTTTGCTCTCTGTAACAGTCCTGCTGAAGCTCGGTCTACAACCTCTGCTCTTTGTAAGATCCTTTTACAACCTTGTCTAAAAACTCTGCTCTCTATAGGAGTTCTTCTGCACCCCAGTCTCCAAACTCTGCTCTCTGTAACAGGCCTTTTGCACCCAAATCTCCCACTTCTACTCTCTGTAACAGTCTTTTTGCACCTCAGTCTCCAACTTTTGCTCTCTGCAACAGTCCTTTTGCACCTCAGTCTCAAAACTCAGCTCTCTGCATCTATCCTTCAGCACCTCAGTCTCAAAACTCTACTCTCTGTAACACTCCGTCTGCACCCCAGTCTCCAAACTCTGCTTACTGTATCACTCCATCTGCATTGCAATTTCCAAAATCTGCTCTCTATAAGAGTAGTTTTGCACCTCAGTCTCCAACCTCTGATCTCTGCAACAGTCCTTTTGCAACTCAGTCTCCAAATTCTGCTCTCTGTAAAATCCTTCTGCACCCCTGTATTTAACCTCTGCTCTCTGAAACTGTCCTTCTGAATCCGAGTCTCCAAATTCTGCTCTCTGTAACAGAACTTCCGCACCTCAGTCTCCAACCTCTGCTCTCTGCAACAGTCCTTCTGCACCCCAGTCTCCAACCTCTGCTTTCTACATTAGTCCTTCTTGACCCTAGTTACCAACATCTGCTCTCTGCAACAGTCTTTCTGCACGCCACTCTCCAACATCTGTTCTCTGCAACAGACCTTCTGCACCTCAGTCTGAAAACTCTGTTCTCTGCAATGATAATTCTGCACCCCAGTCTCCAAACTTTTCTCTCTATACCAGTCCTGCTGTATCACAGTCTCCAAAATCTTCTCTCTGTAAGATCCTTCTGCAACCCTGTCTCCAAACTCTGCTGTTTGTAACAGTCCTTCTGCACCCCAGTCTCCAACCTCTGCTCTGTGTAACAGGACTTTTGCACTCCATTCTCCATCCTCTGCTGTCTGCAGCAGTCTTTCTGCACCGGAGTATCCAAACTCTGCTTTCTGTATCAGTCCATCTGGACCCGAATCTCTAACCTCTGCTCTCTGTAACAGTCCTTCTGAACCTCAGTCTACAAATTCTGCTCTCTGCAACAGTCCTTCTGCAACCCAGTCTCCAGTATCTGCTCTCCGCAACAGTCCTTCTGCACCAAAGTCTCCAAACTCTGCTTCTGTAACAGTCCTACTGAAAGGCAGTCTCCAACCTTTACTTTCTGCAACAGTGCTTCTGCACACAAATCTCAATACTGTGATCTCCGCAACAGTTCTTCTACACCCCATGTCCAGCCTCTGCTCTCTGCAGCAGTCCCTCTGCAACCCAGTCTCCAAACTCTGCTCTCTATAATGATCCTTCTGCACCTCATTCTCCAATCTTTACTCTCTATAAAAGTACTTCTGAACCCCCTCTCCAAACTCTGCTCTCCGTAACAGGCCTTCTAAACCCCAGTCTCCGACATCTTTTCTCTATAACAATCCTTCTACACCCCAGTCTCCAACCTCTTCTCCCTACAACGATTCTTCTGCACACCAGTCTCCAACTTCTGCTATCTGCAACAGTCCTTCTGCACCCCAGTCTCCAACATGTGCTCTCTGCAATAGTCCTTCTGCACCTCAGTCTGACAACTCTGTTCTCTGCAACGATCCTTCTTCACCCTAGTCTCCAACCTCTGCTCTATGTAACAGTCCTGCTGCACATTGGTCTACAACCTCTGATCTATGTAAGATCCTTCAGCAACCTTGTCTAAAAACTCTGCTCTCTGCAACAGTTTTTCTGCACCCCGGTCTGCAACCTCGGCTCTCTGTAACAGTCCTTTTGCACCTCAGTCTCCAAACTCTGCAGTCAGCAACGATTCTTCTGCACCTCAGTCTTCAAACTCTACTCTCTGTAGCACTCCTTCTGCACCCCAGTCTCAAACCTCTTCTGTCTGCAACGATTTTTCTGCACCCCAGTCTCCAAACTCTGCTCTCTCTAACAGTCCTTATGCATCTCAGTATCCAACGTCTTCTCTCTGTAACAGTCTCTCTGCACCTCAGTCTTGAACCTCTGCTCTCTGGAAAAGTACTTCTACACCCCATTCTCTAACCTCTGTTCTCTGCAACAGTCCTTCTAAACCACAGTCTTTAAAATCTGCTCTCTCTAGCGGTCCTTCTGAACCCGAGTCTCCAACCTCTTCTCTCTGTATCAGTACTTCTGCAGCCCAGTCTCCAAACTCTGCTCTCTGTAACATTCCTTCTGCACCTCAGTCTCCAACCTCTGCTCTTTCTGACAGTTCTTCTGCACCCCAGTCTCCCACCTCTGCTATCTGCAACAGTTTTTCTGCACCCCAGTCTCCAACATCTGCTCTCTGTAACAACCCTCTGCTCCTCAGTCTCCAAATTCTGCTCTCTGTAAGATCCTTCTGCACCCCTGTATCCAACCTCTGCTCTCTGTAACAGTCCTTCTGCATCCGAGTCTCCAACCTCTGCTCTCTGCAGTGGTCCTGCTGCACCTCAGTCTCAAACCTCTAATCTCTGCAAATGCCCTTCTGCACCTCAGTCTCCAAATTCTGCTCTCTGTAAGATCCTTCCGCACCCCTGTATCCAACCTCTGCTCTCTGTAACAGTCCTTCTGCATCTGAGTCTTCAACCTCTGCTCTCTGCAACAGTCCGTCTGTGCCCCAGTCTCCAACATCTCCTTTCTAAAACAGTTCTTCTGCATCTCAGTCTCAAAACCCTTCTCTCTTCAACGACCCTTCTGCACCCCAGTCTCCAACCTCTGCTCCTTGTAACAGTCCTTCAGCACCTCAGTCTCCCAACTCTGCTCTCTGTTAGATTCTTCTGCAACCCAGTCTTTAAACTCTGCACTCTGTAACACTCCTTCTGCACTACAGTCTTTAACCTCTGCTCTCTGTATCAGACATTCTGCACCTCAGTCTCCAACCTCTTCTCTCTGCAACAATTCTTCTTCACCCCAGTCTCCAACATCTGATCTCTGCAACACTCCTTTTGAACCCCAGTCTCCAAACTCTGCTCTCTGTAAGATCCACCTGAACCCCAGTCTCCAAACTCTATTCGCTTCAACAGTCCTTCTGCACTCCAGTTTCTAAAATCTGCTCTCTTGAAGGATCCTTCTGGAACCCTGTCTCATATGTTTGCTCTTTGCAACAGTCCTTCTGCACCACAGTCTCCAACCTCTGCTCTCTTTAAGATCTTGCTGCACTCCAGTTTCCAAACTCAGCTCTGTGTAACATTCCTTTTCCACCCCAGTCTCCAACCTCTGTCCTCTGAAACAGTTTTTCTGCTCCCCAGACTCCGAGATCTGCTCTCTGTAACAGTCCTTCTGTACCGCAGTCTCCAACCTCTGCTTTTTGTAAAGATCCTTCTACACCCCAGTCTCCATCTCTGCATTCTGTATCAGGCTGACTCAACCACAGTCTCTGAACGCTGTTCTCTGTATCTATTCTTCTGCACCTCAGTCTCCAACCTCTGCTCTCGGTAATAGACCTATACCGCAGTCTCCAACCTCTGCTCTCTGTAGTGGTCCTTCTGCAGCCCAATTTTGAAACTTTGCTTTCTGTAACAGTCTGTCTTCACCTGAGTCTCCAAACTCTCTTCTCTGTAACAGTCCTTCTACACCTCAGTCTTCAACCTCTGCTCTCTGTAACAGTCCACCTGCACCTCAGTCTCCAACCTCTGCTCTCTGTAAGATTCTTCAGCAACCCAGTCTCCAAACACTGCTTTGTATAACAGTCCTTCTGCACCCCAGTCTCCAAACTCTCCTCTCTGTAACTGGACTTCTGCACGCAAGTCTCCAAACTCTGCTCTCTGCAATGATCCTACTGCACCCCAGTCTCCAAACTCTGATCTGTACAATATTCCTTCTGCACCACAGTCTCCAAATTCTGCTATCTGTATGATCCTTCTGCACCCCGTTCTTCTAGCTCTGCTCTATGTAACAGGATTTATGCACCTCAGTCTCCAATCTCTGCTCTTTGCAACAGTTCTTCTGCACCACAGTCTCCAAACTCTGCTCTCTTTAAGAACATTCTGCACTTCAGTTTCCAAATTCTTCTCTCTATAACATTACTTCTTCACCCCAGTATTTAACCTCTGCTTTCTTCAAGTGTCCTGCTGAACCCCAGTCTCCAAACTCTGTCTTCTGCAACAGTCCTTCTGCTCCCCAGTCTCCAACATCTGCTCTCTGTAATGGTCCTTCTCAACCCCAGTCTCAAACCTCTGCTCTCTGTATCTACCATCTGCACCTCAGTCTCCAACCTGTGCTCTCTGTAACATTTCTTCTGCTCCCCAGTCTCCAAACTCTGCTCTCTGTAACAGTTTTTTTATACCGCAGTCTCAAAACTCTGGTCTGTGTAACGATTTTTCTGCACCCCAATTTTCAACCTTTGCTTTCTGTAACAGTCCTCTGCACCTAAGTCTCAAAACTCTACTCTCAGTAATAGTCGTTCTACACCTCAGTCTCCAACCTCTGCTCTCTGTAACAGTCCTTCTGCACCTCAGTCTGACACTTCTGCTCTCTGCACGATTCTTCTGCACCCCAGTCTCCAAACACTTCTCTCTGTAACAGTCCACCTGCACCTCAGTGTGCAAACTCTCCTCTGTGTAACAGGCCTTCTCCAAGCCAGTATCCAAACTCTTCTCTTTGTAGCAGGTCTTCTGCACCCCAGTCTCAAAAATCTGCTCTCTGCAACGATTTTTCTGCAACTCAGTCTCCAACATCAGCTCTCTGCAATGGTCAAACTGCACCCCACTCTCCAAACTCTGATCTCTGCACAATCTTTCTGCACCTCAGTCTCCAAGTTCTGATCTCTGTAAGATTCTTCTGCACCCCTGTATCCAACCTCTACTCTCTGTAACAGTCCTTCTACACCTCAGTCTCCTACCTCTACTCTCTCTAACAGTCCTTCTGCACCTCAGTCTTCTAACTCTGCTCTCTGTAAGATCCTTTTGAAAACAAGTCTTTAAACTATGCACTATGTAAGAGTCCTTCTGCACAACAGTCTCCAAGCTTTTCTCTCTAAAATGATTCTTCTCCACCCCAGTCTCCAATTTCTGCTCTCTGCAACAGTCCTGTCACACACCAGTCTCCAAACTCTTCTCCTGTAACAGTCCTACTTCAGCCCAGTCTCCAGACTCTGCTCTCTGCAACAATCCTTCTTGACCCCACTCTCCAATGTCTGCTCTCTGCAACAGTTCTTCTGCACCACAGTCTCCAACCTCTGCTCTCTGTAAGATCTATCTGCACTCCAGTTTCCAAACTCTGCTCTCTGAAACATTCCTTCTCCAACCCAGTCTCCAACCTCTGTCCTCTGCAATAGTCTTTCTGCTCCCCAGTCTCGAACATCTGCTCTCTGTAACAGTCCTTCTGTACCACAGTCTCCAAACTCTGCTCTTCATAATGGTCCTTCTAAACCCCAGTATCCAACCTCTGCTTTCTGTATCAGTCTGTCTGAACCCCAGTCTCCAACGTCTGTTCTCTGTATCTATCCTTCTGCACTTCAGTCTCCAACCTATTCTCTATGTAAGAGACCTTCTGCACCCCAGTCTCCAAAATCTGCTCTGGAAAACAGTCCTATACCACAGTCTCCAACATCTGCTCTCTGTAAAAGTCTTTCTGCACCCCAGTTTCAAAACTCTGCTTCCTGTAACAGTCCTTCTGCACCTGAGTCTCCAAACTCTGCTCTCTGTAACAGTCCTTCTACACCCCAGTCTCCAAACTCTGCTTTCTGTATCAGTCTTTCTGAACCCCAGTCTCCAACCTCTGTTCTCTGTATCTATCCTTCTGCACCTCAGTCTTCATCCTCTTCTCTATGCAACAGTCCTTCTATACTGCAGTCTTTAACCCTGCTCTCTATAAAGGTCTTTCTTCAGCGCAGACTCCAAATTCTGATTTCTGTATCAGTTTTTCTGCACCCTAGTCTCCAAATTCTGTTCTCTCTAAGAGTCTTTCTGCACTTCAGTATCCAACCGCTGCTCTCTGCAACAGTCCTTCTGCACCCCAGTCTCCAATGTCTTCTCTCTGAAACAGTCCTTCTGCACCTCAGTCTGCAAACTCTGCTCTCTGTAACAATCCTTTTGCCCCTCAGTCTCCAAACTCTGCTCTATGTAACAAATCTTCTGCACGTCAGTCTCCAACCTCTGCTCTCCGCAACAGTCCTTCTGCACTCCAGTCTCCAAACACTGCTCTCTGCAACAGTCCTTCTGCAGCCCAGTCTCCAACGTCTTCTCCCTGCAAAAGTCCTTCTAAAGCCCAGTCTCCAACCTCTGCTCTCTTCAACAGTCCTTCTGCACCAAAGTATCCAACCTCTGCTCTCTGTAAGATCCTTCTGCACTCCAGCATCCAAACTCTGCTCTCTGTAACATTCCTTCTCCACACCATTCTTTAACATCTGCTTTCTGCAAATGTCCTGCAACACCCCAGTCTCCAACCTCTATCCTCTGCAACAGTCCTTCTGCTTCCCATTCTCCAACCTCTGCTCTCTGCAACAGTCCTTCTGCACCTAGTCTCCAAACTCTGCTCTCTATAACAATCCTTCTGCATCTCAGACTCCAAACTCTGTTCTCTGCAACTGTCCTTCTGCACCTTACTGTCCAACATCCACTCTCTGTAACAGTCCTTCTGCACTTCACTATCCAACCTCTGCTCTCTGCAACAGTCATTCTGCACCCCAGTCTCCAACCTCTGCTCTCTGTAACAGTCTTTCTGCATCCCAGTCTCAAAACTCTGGTTTCTGTAACAGTCCGTTTAACCCCAGTCTCAAAACTCTGCTCTCTGTATCTATCCTTCTGATCCTCAGTCTTCAACCTCTGCTATCTGTTACAGTTTTTCTATACCTCAGTCTCAAAAGACTGGTCTTTCTTACGGTCCTTTTGCACCCCAATTTCCAACCACTTCTTTCTGTAACAGTTCTTCTGCACCTCAGTCTCCAAACTCTGCTCTCTGTAACAGTCCTTCTACACCTCAGTCTCCAACCTCTGCTCTCTGTAACAGTCCATCTGCATCTCAGTCTGACAGCTCTGCTCTCTGCATGATCTTTCTGCACCCGAGTCTCCAACCACTGCTCCCTGTAACAGTCCACCTGCACCTCAGTCTCCAACCTCTGCTCTCTGTAAGATCCTTCAGGAACTCGGTCTCCAAACTCTGCTCTCTATAACAGTCCTTCTGCACCCCAGTCTTCAACCTCTCCTCTCTCTAACAGGCCTTCTGCACGAGAGTCTCAAAACTCTGCTCTCTGTAGCAGGCCTTCTGCACCCCAGTCTCCAAACTCTGCTCTCTGCAACGATCCTTCTGCACCCCAGTCTCCAACTTCTGCTCTCTGCAATAATCCTACTGCACCCCAGTCTCCAAACTCTGATCTCTGCAACAGTCCTTCTGCAACTCAGTCTCCAACTTCTACTCTCTTAAGATTCTTCTGCACCCCAGTCTCCAAGCTCCGTTTATTTCAACGATCCTTCTGCACCCCAGTGTCCAAACTTTCCTCTATGTAACAGGATTTTGCTTCTCAGTCCCCAAACTCTGCTCTCTGCAACAGTCCTTCTCCACCCCAGTCTCCAACTTCTGCTCTGCTCTTAGAGTCCTTCTGCACCTCAGTCTCCAACCTCTGCTCTCTGCAACATTCCTTCTGCAGCCCAGTCTCCACCCTCTGCTCTCTGCAACAGTCCTTCTGCACCCCAGTCTGCAACCTCTGCTCTCTGCAACAGTCCTTCTGCACCCCATTCTCCAACCTCTGCTTTCTATAACAATCGTTTTGCACCTCAGTCTCCAACCTCTGCTCTCTGTAACAGTCCATCAGCACCTCAGTCTTACACCTCTGCTCTCTGTACGATCATTCTGCACCCCAGTCTCCAAGCACTGCTCTCTGTAACAGTCCACCTGTACCTCAGTCTCTAAACTCTGCTCTCTGTAATATCCTTCAGGAACTAAGTCTCGAAACTCTACTCTCTATTACAGTCCTTCTGAACCTTAGTCTCCAACCTCTCCTCTCTGTAACAGGTCTTCTGCACGCCAGTCTCCAAACTCTCCTCTCTGTAGCAGGTTCTCTGCACCCTAGTCTTAAACCACTGCTCTCTGCAACGATCCTTCTGCACCCCATTCTCCAACCTCTGCTCTCTGCAATGATCCTACTGCACCACAGTTTCCAATCTCTGATCTCTGTAAAAGTCTCTTTACAACTCTGTCTCTAACTTCTGCTCTCTGTAAGATCCTTCTGCACCCCTGTCTCAAAGCTCTGCTTATTGCTATGATCCTTCTGCACCCCATGTCCTACCTCTGCTCTATCTAACAAAATTTTTTACCTCAGTCTCCAAGCTCTGCTCTCTGCAACAGTCCTTCTGCACGCCAGTCTCCAACTTCTGCTCTCTTCAACATTCCTTCTGAAGCCCAGTCTCCATCCTCTGCTCTCTTCAACAGTCCTTCTGCACCCCAGTCTCAAACCTCTGCTCTCTGAAACAGTCTTTCTGCCCTCCAGTCTCCAAAATCTGCTCTCTGTAACAATCCTTCTGCACCTCAGTCTCCAAACTCTGTTCTCTGCAACGATCCTTCTGCACCTCAGTCTCAAAACTCTATTCTCTGTAACAGTCCTTCTACACTTCACTCTCCAAACTTTACTCTCTGTAGGATCCTTCTAAAACCCAGACTCTAACCTCGGCTCTCTGTATCTATTATTCTGCACCTCAGTCTCCAACCTCTGCTCTCTGTTACAATTTTTCTATACCACAGTCTCCAAATTCTGGTCTCTGTTACGGTCGTTCTGCACCCCAATTTCCAACCACTTCTTTCTGTAACAGTCCTTCTGCAACTCAGTCTCCAAACTCTGCTATCTGTAACAGTCCTTCTACACCTCAGTCTCCAACTTCTGCTCTCTGTAACAGTCCTCCTGCACCTCAGTCTGACACCTCTGCTCTCTGCACGATTCTTCTTCACCCCAGTTTCCAAACTCTGTTCTCTATATCAGTCTTTCGGAACACCAGTCTCAAAACTCTGCTCTCTGTATCTATCATTCTGCACCTCAGTCTCCAACTTGTGCTCTCTGTAAAATTCCTTCTACACCTCAGTCTCCAACCTCTGCTCTCTGTAACAGTTTTTCTATACCGCAGTCTCCAAACTCTGGTCTTTGTAACGGTCCTTCTGCACCCCAATATCCAACCTCTGCTTTCTGTAACAGTACTTCTGCACCTCAGTCTCCAAACTCTGCTCTTTCTAACAGTACTTCTACACCTCTGTCTCCAACCTCTGCTCTCTGTAACAGTCCTTCTGCACCTCAGTCTGACACCTCTCTTTTCTGCATGGTCCTTCTGCACCTCAGCCTCCAACCCCTGTACTCTGTAACAGTCAAACTGCACCTCAGTCTCCAACCTCTTCTCTCATTAAGATCCTTCAGCAACCCAGTCTCCAAACTCTGCTCTTTATAACAGTCCTTCTGCACCTCAGTCTCCAACGTATTTTCCCTGTAACAGGCCTTCTGGAAGCCAGTCTCCCAACTCTGCTTTCTGTATCAGGCCTTCTGCACCCCAGTCTCCAAACTCTGCTCTCTATAACAGTCCTTCTGCACTCCAGCCTCCAATCTCTCCTCTCTGTAACAGGCCTTCTGGACGCCAGTCTCCCAACTCTGCTCTCTGTAGCAGTCCTTCTGCACCCCAGTCTCCATAATGTGGTCTCTGCAATGATTCTTCTGCACCCCAGTCTCCAACCTCTGATCTCTGCAACAGTCCATCTGCACCTCAGTCTCTAAATTCTGCTCTCTGTAAGATGCTTCTGCACCCAAGTCTCCAACCTCTGCTCTCTGCAACGATCCTTCTGCACCTCAGTCTCCAACCTCTGCTCTCTGCAACATTCCTTTTGTAGCCCAGTCTCCATCCTCTGCTCTCTGCAACAGTCCTTCTGTACTCCAATCTCCAAACTCTGCTCTCTGCAACAGTCCTTCTGCACCCCCTTCTCCAAACTCTGCTCTCTATAACAATCTTTCTGCACTTCAGTCTCCAACCTCTGCTCTCTGTAACAGTCCATCAGCACCTCAGTCTGACACCTCTACTCTCTGCACGATTCTTCTGTACCCCATTCTCCAAACTCTCCTCTCTGTAAAAGGCCTTCTGGACGCCAGTCTCCCAACTCTGCTCTCTGTAGCAGTCCTTCTGCACCCCAGTCTCCATAATGTGGTCTCTGCAATGATCCTTCTGCACCCAAGTCTTCAACCTCTGATCTCTGCAACAGTCCATCTGCACCTCAGTCTCCAAATTCTGCTCTCTGTAAGATGCTTCTGCACCCCAGTCTCCAACCTCTGCTCTCTGCAACGATCCTTCTGCACCCAGTCTACAACTTCTGCTCTCTGCAATGAACCTACTGCATCCCAGTCTCCGAACTTTGATCTCTGCAACAGTCCTTCTGCAACTCAGTCTCCAACTTCTACTCTCTGTAAGATCCATCTGAACCCCAGTCTCCAAGCTCTGCTTATTTCAACGATTTTTCTGCACCCCAGTGTCCAACCTTTCCTCTATGTAACAGGAATTTGCTTCTCAGTCCCCAAACTCTGCTCTCTGCAACAGTCCTTCTCCACCCCAGTCTCCAACTTCTGCTCTCTCTTAGAGTCCTTCTGTACCTCAGTCTCCAACCTCTGCTCTTTGCAACATTCCTTCTGTAGCCCAGTCTCCATCCTCTGCTCTCTGCAACAGTCCTTCTGCACCCCAGTCTCCAACCTCTGCTCTCTGCAACAGTCCTTCTGCACCCTATTCTCCACACTCTGCTCTCTATAACAATCGTTCTGCACCTCAGTCTCCAAACTCTGCTCTCTGTAACAGTCCATCTGCACCTCAGTCTGACACCTCTGCTCTCTGCACGATTCTTCTGCACCCAAGTCTCCAAGCACTTCTCTCTGTAACAGTCCACCTGTACCTCAGTCTCTAACCTCTGCTCTCTGTAATATCTTTCAGGAACTCAGTCTAGAAACTCTGCTCTCTATAACAGTCCTTCTGCACCTTAGTCTCCAACCTCTCCTCTCTGTAACAGGCCTTCTGCACGCCAGACTCCAAACTCTCCTCTCTGTAGCAGGCCTTTTGCACCCCAGTCTTAAACCTCTGCTCTTTGCAACGATCCTTCTGCACCCCATTCTCCAACCTCTGTTCTCTGCACTGATCCTACTGCACCACAGTCTCCAACCTCTTATCTTTGTAAAAGTCTGTTTGCAACTCTGTCTCTAACTTCTGCTCTTTGTAAGATCCTTCTGCACCCCTGTCTCAAAGCTCTGCTTATTGCTATGATCCTTCTGCACCCCAAGTCCAACCTCTGCTCTGTTTAACAAAATTTTTTACCTCAGTCTCCAAGCTCTGCTCTCTGCAACAGTCCTTCTGCACCCCAGTCTCAAACCTCTGTGCTCTGAAACAGTCCTTCTGCCCCCCAGTCTCCAAACTCTGCTCTCTGTAACAATCCTTCTGCACCTCAGTCTCCAAACTCGCTTCTCTGCAACGGTCCTTCTGCTCCTAAGTCTCAAACCTCTATTCTCTGTAACAGTCCTTCTGCACGTCACTCTCTAACCTCTACTCTCTGTAGGATCCTTCTAAAACCAAGTCTCTAACCTCTGCTCTCTGTATGTATTATTCTTCACCTCAGTCTCCAACCTCTGCTCTCTGTTACAATTTTTTTATACTGCAGTCTCCAAACTCTGGTCTCTGTTACGGTCCTTCTGCACCCCAATTTCCAACCACTTCTTTCTGTAACAGTCCTTCTGCATCTCAGTCTCCAAACTCTGCTCTCTGTAACAGTCCTTCTACACCTTAGTCTCCAACCTCTGCTCTCTGTAAAAGTCCTTCTGCACCTCAGTCTGACACCTCTGCTCTCTGCACGATTCTTCTGCACCCCAGTCTCCAAACACTATTCTCTATATCAGTTTTTCTGAACACCAGTCTCAATACTCTGCTCTTTGTATCTATCCTTCTGCACCTCAGTCTCCAACCTGTGCTCTCTGTAGAATTTCTTCTACACCCCAGTCTCCAACCTCTGCTCTCTGTAACAGTTTTTCTATACCGCAGTCTCCAAACTCTGGTCTTTGTAACGGTCTTTCTGCACCCCAATTTCCAAACTCCGCTTTCTGTAACAGTACTTCTGCACCTCAGTCTCCAACCTCTGCTCTTTCAAACAGTACTTCTACATCTCTGTCTCCAACCTCTGCTCTCTTTAACAGTCCTTCTGCACCTCAGTCTGACACCTCTCTTTTTTGCATGGTCCTTCTGCACCTCAGTCTCCAACCACTGCTCTCTGTAACAGTCAACCTGCACCTCAGTCTACAACCTCTTCTCTCATTAAGATCCTTCAGCAACCCAGTCTCCAAACTCTGCTCTTTATAACAGTCCTTCTGCACCCCAGTCTCCAACCTATCCTCTCTGTAACAGGCCTTCTGGAAGCCAGTCTGCCAACTCTACTCTCTTTAGCAGGCCTTCTGCACCCCAGTCTCCAAACTCTGCTCTATATAACAGTTCTTCTGCACCCCAGTCTTCAAACTCTCTTTTCTCTAACAGGCCTTCTGGACGCCAGTCTCCCAACTCTGCTCTCTGTAGCAGTCCTTCTGCACCCCAGTCTCCATAATGTGGTCTCTGCAATGATCCTTCTGCACCCCAGTCTCCAATCTCTGATCTCTGCAACAGTCCATTTGCACCTCAGTCTCTAAATTCTGCTCTCTGTAAGATGCTTCTGCACCCCTGTATCCAACCTCTGCTCTCTTTAACAGTCCTTCTGCATGCGAGTCTCCAACATCTGCTCTCTACAACAGTCATTCTGCACCTCAGTCTTAAAACTCTCCTCTCTGCCACGACCCTTCTGCACCCAGTCTCCTACCTCGGCTCTCTGTAACAGTCCTTCTGCACCTCAGTCTCCCAACTCTGCTCTCTGCAAGATCCTTCTGCAACCCAGTCTTTAAACTCTGCACTTTGTACCTGTACTTCTGCACAACAGTCTCCAACCTCTGCTCTCTGTAACAGGACTTCTGCAACCCAGTCTCAAAACTGTGCTCTCTGTAACAGGCTTTCTGCACCCCAGTCTCCAACCTCTTCTCTCTCAAATGATTCTTCTCCACCCCAGTCTCCAACATCTGCTGTCTGCAACAGTCGTTTTGAACCCCAGTCTCCAATCTCTGCTCTCTGTAAGATCCATCTGAACCCCAGTCTCCAACCTATGCTCTCTGTAACAGTCCTTCTACACCCAAATCTCCAAACTCTGCTCTCTGTAACAGTCCTTCTACACCCAAATCTCCAAACTCTGCTCTCTGTAACAGTCCTTCTGCACCTCAGTCTCCAACCTCTGCTCTCTGTAACAGTACTTCTGCACCCCAGTCTCTAAAATCTGCTCTCTGCAACATTCTTTCTGCACCCCAGTCTTCAACATCTGCTCTCTGCAACACTACTTCTGCACCCCAGTCTCCAAACTCAGCTGTCTGCAACGATCCTTTTGGTCCCCAGTCTCCAAACTCTGCTCTCAGTAACAGTCCTTCTGCACCACAGTCTCCAACCACTGCTCTCTGTAACAGTCCACCTGCAGCTCAGTCTCCAACCTCTGCTCTCTGTAAAATCCTTTAGCAACTCAGACTCCAAACACTGCTCTCTATCACAGTCCTTCTGCACCCCAGTCTCCATCCCAGTCTCTTCTCTGTAACAGGCTTTCTGCACAAATGTCTCCAAACTCTGCTCTATGCAACGGTCATTCTGCACGCCTGTCTCCAACCTCTGCTCTCTGCAATCATCCTACTAAACCCCAGTCTTCAAACTCTAATCTCTGAAACAGTCCTTCTGCACCTCAGTCTTCAAACTCTGCTCTCTGTAATAGGCCTTCTGCACCTCAGTCTCCAACCTCTGCTCTCTGCAACAGTCCTTCAAAACCACAGTCTCCAACCTCTGCTCTCTGCAATGATCTTTCTGCATCCCAGTCTCTAACAACTGCTCTCTGCAACAGTCCTTCTGCACCCCAGTCTACCACCTCTGCTTTCTGCTACACTACTTCTGTACCCCAGTCTCAAACCTCTGCTCTCTGCATAATTACTTCTGCACCCAAGACTCCAACCTGAGCTCTCTGTAACTGTCCTGCTACAACCCAGTCTCCAAACTCTGTTCTCTATAGCGATCCTTCTGCACCCCAGTCTCCATTCTCTGCTCTCTGTAAGAATCCTTTTGCACCCCAGTCTCCAACCTCTCCTCTCTGTAAAATTCATTCTGCTCCTCAATCTCGAAGTTCTGCAATCTGTAACAGTCCTTCTGCACCCCAGTCTCAAACCTCTGCACTCAAAAATGATCTTTCTTCACATCAGTCTCCAACCTCTGCTCTTTTGAATACTCCTTCTGCACCCCAGTCTCCAACATCTGCTCTCTGCTACGATCCTTCTTCTCCCCACGCTCCAACCTCTGCTCTCTGCAGCAGTCCTTTTACTCCCCAGTAACCAAAATCTGCTCTGTGTAATGATCCTTCTGTACCATAGTTTCCAATGTCTGCTCTCTGCAACGATCCTCCTGTACCCCAGACTCCAACCTCTGATCACTGTATCAGTCCTTCTGCAACACAGTCTCCAAACTCTGCTCTCTGTAACGATCCTTTTGCATTACATCTCCAAATTCTGCTCTCTGTAAAAGTCCTTTTGCACCTCAGTCTCCAACCTCTGCTCTCTGTAACGATCCTTCTTCTCCCCCAGCTCCAATCTCTGCTCACAGCAACGGTCCTTATACACTCCAGTTTCCAAACTCTGCTCTCTGTAACACTCTTTTGAACCTCAGTCTCCAAACTCTACTCTCTGCAACAGTCCTTCTGCACCCCAGTCTCCAACCTCTGCTCTCAGTAACAGTTCTTCTGCACCCCAATATCCAAACTCTGCTCTCTATAACACTCCCTCTGAACCTCAGTCTCCACTGTCTACTCTTTGTAAAAGTCCTTCTGCACCTCCGTCTCCAACCTCTATTTTCTGTAAGATCTTTCTGCCACGCATTCTCCAAATGCTGCTCTCTGTAACAGTCCTTCTGCACCCCAGTCTCCAAACTCTGCTCTCTGTAACAGGCCTTTTGCACCCCAGTCTTCAACCTCTGCTCTCTGTAACAGGCCTTCTGCACCCCAGTCTCCAACCTGTGCTCTCGGCAACGATCCTTCTGCACTCCGGTCTCAAAACTCTGCTCTCTGCAATAGTCCTTCTGCACCCCAGGATCCAACATCTGCTCTCTGCAAAAGTCCTTCTGCACCTAAGTCTAAAAACTCTGCTCTCTGCGACAATCTTTGTGCACCCCAGTTTACAACCTTTGCTCTCTGTAATAGTCCTTCTGAACCTCAGTCTCCAAAATGCTCTCTGTAAGATTTTTGTGCAACCCAGTCTCGAAATTGTGCTATCTGTAACATTCCTTCTGCACCCGAGTCTCCAAACTCTTCTCTCTGTAGAAGGCCTCTTCTGCACCCCAGTCTCCAATCTCTGCTCTCTGCAACGATCCTTCTTCTGCTCTCTGTAAGTGTCCTACTGCACCTCAGTCTCAAACCTCTGCTCTCACTAACGGTCCTTTTGCACCCCAGTCTCCAACCGCTGTTCTCTGTAACGATCCATCTACAACTTAGTCTCCAACCTCTGCTCTCTGTAACAGTCCTTCTGGATCCTAGTCTCCAACCTCTGCTCTCTGAAACAGTCATTTTGTATCGCAGTCTCCAACCTCTTCTCTTTTTAACGGTCCTTCTCTCCCCAATTTCCAGCCTCTGCTTTCTGCAACAGTCTTTCTGCACCCCAGTCTCCAAACTCTTCTCTCTGCAACGATCCTTTTGCACCTCAGACTCCAACCTCTGCTCTCTGCAACAGTACTTCTGCACCCCAGTCTTCAGACTCTGCTCTCTGGAATATCATTTTCATCTCAATCTCCAAACTCTGCTCTTTGTAGCAGTTCATCTGTACCCCAGTATCCAAACTCTGCTCTCTTTAAAAGTCCTTCTGCACCCCAGTCTCCAAACTCTGCTCTCTGTAACAGTACTTTTGTACCGCAGTCTCCAACCTCTTCTCTCTATAATGGTTCTTCTACACGCGAATTGCCAACCTCTGCTTTCTGGAACAGACTTTCTGAGCCTCAGATTCCAAACTCTGCTCTCTGTAACAGTCCTTCTAAGCCTCAGTCTGAAACATCTGCTCTCTGCAACGATCCTGCTGCACCCCAGTCTCAAAACTGTGCTATCTGTAACAATCCTTCTGCACCCCAGTCTCCAACCTCTGCTCTCTGTAAAAGGTCTTCTGCACCCCAGTCTCAAACTCTGCTCTCTATAACAGGCCTTCTGCACCCCAGTCTCCAACCTCTGCTCTCTGCAACGATCCTTCTGCACCTCATTTTTCAACCTCTGCTTTTTGTAACAATCCTTCTGCAACTCAGTCTCCAACCTCTGCTCTCTGTGACAGTCGTTCTGCACACCAGTCTCCAACATCTGCAATCTGAAGCGATTCTTCTTCTACCCAGTCTCCAACCTCTGCTCCCTGTAACAGTCCTTTTGTATTGCAGTCTCCAACCTCTTCTCTTTGTAACGGTTCTTTTGCTCGGCAATTGCCAACCTCTGCTTTCTGAAAAAGTCTTTCTGCACCCCAGTCTCAAACCTCTTCTCTCTGCAACGATCCTTCTGCACCTCAGTCTCTAAAATCTGCTCTCTGCAACAGTCCTTCTTCACCCCAGTCTCCAGACTCTGCTATCTACAAGATCAATTTGCATCCCAGTCTCCAACATCTTCTCTCTGTAACAGTCCTTCTGCACCACAGGATCCAACCTCTGCTCTCTGGAAAAGCCTTTCTGCACATCAGTCTCCAAACTTTGCTCTTTTTAATGATCCTTCTGCACCCCAGTATTCACACGCTGCTCTTTGTAACAATCCTTCTGCACCTCAGTCTTCAATGTCTGCTCTCTGTAACAGTCCTTCTGCACCCCAGTCTCCAACATCTGCTCTGTGCAACGGTCCTTCTGCACACCAGTCTCCAAACTCTGCTCTCTCTAACAGTCCTTCTGCACCTCAGACTCAAACCTCTGCTCTCTTTAACAGTCCTTCTCATCCTCAGTCTGAAACCTCTACTGTTTGCAATGATCCTTCTTCACACCAGTCTTCAACCTCTGTTCTCGGTAACAGTCATTCTTCAATTCAGTCTCAAACCTCTTCTCTCTGCAACAATCCTTCTGCAATCCAGTCTCCAAGTTCTTCTCTCTGGAACAGTCCTTTTACACCCCAGTCTCCAACCACTGCTCTCTGCAAGAATCCTTTTGCATCCCAGTCTCCAACGTCTGATCTCTACAACAGTTTTTCTGCACCCCAGTCTCTAACTTCTGCTCTCCGCTACAGTCCTTCTTCACCCCAGTCTCAAAACTCTGCTCTCTGCAACATTTCTTCTGCACCCCAGTCTCCAACCTGTGCTCTCTGTAACTGTCCTGCTGCACCCCAGTCTCCAAACTCTGCTCTCTGTAGCTATCCTTCTGCACCTCAGTCTTCAACCTCTGCTCGATGCAAGATCCTTCTCCACCTCAATCTCCAAGTTCTGCAATCTGTAATGGTCCTTCTGCACCCCAGTCTCCAACATCTGCTCTCTGAAACGATCCTTCTGCACCTTAGTCTCCAACTTCTGCTCTTTGTAACATACCTTCTGCACCCCACTATCCAAACTCTGCACTCTTTAACAAGCCTTCTGCAACCCAGTTTCCAACCTCTTCTCTCTGCAACGATCCTTCTTCACCTCAGTCCCCATCCTCTGCTCTCTGTAAGATTCTTCTGCAACACAGTCTCCAACCGTTCCTCTCTGTAACAGTCTTTCTGCACCTCAGAGTCCAAACTCTGCTCTTTGTAATGAACCTCTCACCTCAGTCTCCAACCGCCTGCTCTTAGTAACAGGCCTTCTGAACCCCATTCTCCACCCGATGCTTTCTGGATCAGTCCTTTTGCACACCAGGCTCCAAACTCTGCTCTCTGTAACAGTCCTTCTGTACCGCAGTCTCAAAACTCTGCTCTCTGTAACAGTTCTTCTGCACCCCAGTCTCCAAAGTCAGCTTTCTGTATCAGTTCTTCTGCAACCCAGTCTCCAACCTCTGCTCTCAGTAAGAGTCATTCTGCACCCCAGTCTCCAAATTCTGATCTCTGCAACATTTCGTCTGCACCCCCAGTCTCCATCTGTGCTCTCTGTAACTGTCCTTCTGCACCCCAGTCAGCAACCTCTGCTCTCTGTAACGATCTTTCTGCACCACAGTCTGAAAACTCTACTCTCTTTAATGATCCTTCTTCCCCTGAGAATCCAACCTCTGCTCTCCGCAATGATCCTTCTGCACCCCAGTCTCTAACCTCTGCTCTCTGTAAAAGTCCTTCTGCACTTCAGTCTCCATCCTCTGCTATCTCTAACAATTCTTCTCACACCAGTCTCCAACCTATGTTCTCTGTAACAGGTCTTCTGTACCACAGTCTCCAAATTGTGCTCTCTGTAACAGGCCTAATGCACCCCAGTCTCCAACCTCTTCTCTCTGCAATGATCTTTCTCCAACTCAGTCTCCAACCACTGCTCTCTGCAACAGTCCTTCTGCTCCCCAGTCTTCAACCTCTGCTCTCTGTAAAATCCTCCTTCACACCGGCCTCCAAACTTTGATCTCAAAACAGTCCTTCTGCACCTCAGTCTCCAAATTCTTTTTTCTGCTACATTTCTTCTGCACCCCAGTATCCAACCTCTGTTCTCTGCAACAGTCCTTCTGCACCCCAGGCTTCAAACTCTGCTCTCTGTAACAGTTCTTCTGTACCGCACTCTTCAAACCTATGCTTTCTGTAATGTTCCTCTGCATCCCAGTCTCCAAACTCTACTTTCCATATCAGTTATTCTGCACCCCAGTCTCCAACCTCTGCACTCTGTAAAAGTCCTTCTGCACCGCACTCTCCAACCTCTATTCTTTGCTACAGTTCTTCTGCACCCATCTAAAACCTCTGGTCTCTGTAAGATCCTTCTTCACCCGGTCTCCAAACTTTGCTCTCTATAAAAGTTTTTCTGCACCTCAGTCTCCAACTTCTGCTCTATGTAACATCCTTCTGCACCCCAGTCTCCAACCTCTGTTCCCAGCAAAAGTCTTACTACACCTCAGGCTCAAAACTCTGCTCTCTGTCACAGTCCTTCTGTACCGCAGTCTCCAAACTCTGCTGTCTGTAACCGTCTTTCTGCACCCGAGACTCCAACTCTATTTTCCATATCAGTTATTCTGCACCCCAGTCTCCAACCCTCTGCTCTTTGTAAAAGTCCTTCTGCACCTCAGTCTCCAACCTCTGCTCTTTGCAACAGTCTTTCTTCACCCAAGTCTCCAAGCTCTTCTCTCTGCAACAGTACTTCTAGACCCCAGTCTCCAAACTCTGCTCTCTGCAACGATCCTTCTGCGTCACAGTCTCCAACATCTGCTCTCTGCAACAGTCCTTCTGCACCCCAGTCTCCAACCACTGCTCTCCGCTACAGTCCTTCTTCACCCCAGTCTCAAACCTCTGATCTCTGCAACATTTCTTCTGCACCCTAGTCTCCAACCAGTGCTCTCTGCAACTGTCTTGCTGCCCCCAAGTCTTCAACCTCTGCTCTCTGTAGCGATCCTTCTGCACCTAAGTCTCCACCTCTGCTCTCTGTTACAGTCTTTCTGCACCCCAGTCTCCAAGCTCTGTTCTCTGTAACAGTCCTTCTGCACATCAATGTCCAAACTCTGCTCTCTGTAAAATTCTTCTTCACCTCAGTCTCCAAACTCTGTTCTCTATGTAACGGTCCTTCTGCACCAAGGCTCCAATCGTTGCTCTCTGTAACACTCCTTCTGCACCTCAGTCTCCAAACTCTGCTCTCAGCAACAGTCCTTCTGCACCTCAGTTTGAAATTTTTGTTCTCTGCAAGGATCCTTATGCACCCCAGTCTCAAACTCTGCTCTCTGTAACAGTCATTCTGAACCCTAGTCTCCAACCTCTGCTGTCTGTAACAGGCCTTTTGCACACCATTCTCTAACTTCTGCTCTTTGTAATAGTGCTTATTCACCTTAGTCTACAAACCCTGCTCTCTGTAACAGTCCGTCTGCACCCCAATGTGAACCTGTGCTCTCGACTACAGTCCTTATACACCCCAGTGTCCAGCCTCTGCTCTCTGCAACAGTCTCTCTGCAACCCAGTCTCCAACATCTGCTCTCTGTAACAATTTTTCTGCACCTCAGTCTTCAAACTCTGCTCTCTGCAACGGGCCTTCTGAACCTCAGTCTCGAAACTCTACTCTCTGTAACACTCTGTCTGCACCCCAGTCTCCAAACTCTGCTTACTGTATCACTCCATCTGCACCACAATTTCCAACATCTGCTCTCTATAAGACTCTTTCTGCACCTCAGTCTCCAACCTCTGATCTCTGCAACAGTCCTTCTGCAACTCAGTCTCCAAATTCCGCTCTCTGTAAGATCCTTCTGCACCCCTGTATTTAACCTCTGCTCTGTGAAACTGTCCTTCTGAATCCGAGTCTCCAAACTCTGCTCTCTGTAACAGAACTTCCCCACCTCAGTCTCCAAACTCTGCTCTCTGCAACAGTCCTTCTGCACCCCAGTCTCCAACCTCTGCTTTCTACATTAGTCCTTCTGGACACTAGTTACCAAAATATGCTCTCAGCAACATTCCTTCTGCACCCCTGTCTTCAACATCTGCTCTCTGCAACACTTTTTCTGCACCCCAGTCTCTAAACTCCGCTATCTGCAAGGATTCTTCTGAACCCCAGTCTCCAACCTCTGCTCTCAGCAACAGTCCTTCTGCTCCACAGTCTCCAAACTCTGCCCTCCATAAGATCCTTCTGCACTCTAGTTTCCAAACTCTGCTCTCTATAACATTCCTTCTCCACCCCAGTCTCAAACCTCTGCTCTCTGTAACATGCCTTTTGCACCCCATTCTCCAAACTCTTCTCTCTGCAACGATTCTTCTCCACCCCAGTCTCCAACCTCTGCTCTCTGCAACAGTCTTTTTGCACACCAATCTCCAAACTCTGCTCTCTGTAAGATCCATCTGAACCCCAGTTTTCAAACTCTGCTCTCTGTAACAGTCCTTCTGCACCCCAGTCTCCAACATATGGTCTCTGCAACATTTTTTCTGCAGCCCAGTCTCAAACCTCTGCTCTCTGCAACAGTCCTTCTGCAGCCCAATCTCGAACCTCTGCTCTCTGCAACAGTCCTTCTGCACCTCAGTTTCCTACCTCTGCTCTCTGTAACAGTCCTTTGCACTCCAGTCTTCAACCTTTGCTCTCTGCAACAGTCCTTCTGCACCCCAGTCTCCAAACTCTGCTCCCTGCAAAAGTACTTCTGCACCCCAGTCCTCAAACCCTGCTCTCTGCAACGATCCTTCTGGACCCCAGTATCCAACCTCTGCTGTCTGGAAGAGTCCTTCTGCACCACAGTCTCCATCCTCTGCTCTCTGTAGGATCCTTCTGCACTGCAGTTTCCAAACTCTGCTCTCTCTAACATTCCTTCTTCAAAACAGTCTTTAACCTCTGCTTTCTGCAAGTGTCCTTCAGCACCCCAGTCTCCAATCTCTGTGCTCTGCAACAGTCTTTCTGCTACCCAGTCTCCAACATCTGCTCTCTGTAAGAGTCCTTCGGCAACCCAGTCTCAAAACTTTGCTTTCTGTATCAGTCCTTTTGAACACCAGTCTCAAAACTCTGCTCTCTGTATCTATCCTTCTGCACCTAAGTCTCCAATCTGTGCTCTCTGTAACATTCCTTCTACACCCCAGTCTCCAACCTCTGCTCTCTGTAACAGTTTTTCTATACCGCAGTCTCCAAACTCTTTGTAACGGTCCTTCTGCACCCCAATTTCCAACCTCTGTTTTCTGTAACAGTCCTTCTGAACCTCAGTCTCCAAACTCTGCTCTTTCTAACAGTACTTCTACACCTCAGTCTCCAACCTCTCCTCTCTGTAACAGTCCTTTGGTACCTCAGTCTGACACCTCTCCTCTCTGCATGGTCCTTCTGCACCTCAGACTCCAACCACTGCTCTCTGTAACAGTCCACTTGCACCTCTGTCTCCAACCTCTTCTCTCCGTAAGATCCTTCAGCAACCCAGTCTCCAAACTCTGCTCTCACTAACAGTCCTTCTGCACCCCAGTCTCCAACCTCTCCTCTCTGTAACAGGTCTTCTGGATGCCAGTCTCCTAACTCTTCACTCTGTAGCAGGCCTTCTGCACCCAAGTCTCCATAACGTGCTCTCTGCAACAGTCCATCTGCAACTCAGTCTCCAAATTCTCCTCTCTGTAAGATGCTTCTGCACCCCTGTATCCAACCTCTGCTCTCTGTAACAGTCCTTCTGCACCCAAGTCTCCCACCTCTGCTCTCTGTAACAGGACTTCCGCACCTCAGTCTCAAACTTCTGCTCTCTGCAACACTCCTTTTCCACCCTAGTCTAAAAATTCTGCTCTCTACAACAGTCCTTCTGCACACTAGTTACCAACATCTGCTCTCTGCAACAGTCCTCGTTCACCTCAGTCTCCCAACTCTGCTCTCTGTAAGATGCTTCCGCAACCCAGTCTTTAAACTCTGCACTTTGTACCTGTCCTTCTGCACTACAGTCTCCAACTTCTGCTCTCTGTAACAGGACTTCTGCAACCCAGTCTCCAACCTCTGATCTCTGTAACAGGCTTTATTCACCCTAGTCTACAACCTCTTCTCTCTGCAACGATTCTTCTCAACCTCAGTCTCCAACATCTGCTGTCTGCAACAGTCGTTTTGAACCCCAGTCTCCAAACTCTGCTCTCTGTAAGATCCATCTGAACGCCAGTCTCAAAACTATGCTCTTTGTAACAGTCCTTCTACACCCAAGTCTCCAAACTCTGCTCTCTGTAACAGTCCTTCTGCACCCCAGTCTCCAACCTCTGCTCTCTGTAACAGTCCTTCTGCACCCCAGTCTCTAAAATCTGCTCTCTGCAACATTTCTTCTGCACCCCAGTCTTCAACATCTTCTCTCTGCAACACTCCTTCTGCACCCCAGTCTCCAAACTCCGCTCTCTGCAACAATCCTTCTGGACCCCAGTCTCCAACATCTGCTCTCAGCAATAGTCCTTCTGCTCCACAGTCTCCAACCTCTGCTCTCTATATGATCCTTCTACACTCCAGTTTCCAAACTCTGCTCTCTATAACATTCCTTCTACACCCCAGTCTCCAACCTCTGCTCTATGCAAGAATCTTTCTGCTCCCCAGCCACCGAGATCTGTTCTCTGTAACAGTCTTTCTGTTTTGAAGTCTCTAACCTCTGCTCTTTGTAAAGGTCCTTCTACACCCCATTCTCCAACCTCTGCTTTCTGTATCAGTCTGTCTGAACCCCAGTTCCAAAATCTGTTCTCTGTATCTATCCTTTGCACCTCAGTCTCCAACCTATACTCTATGTAAGAGTCCTTCTGCACCCCAGTCTCCAACCTCTGCTCTAGGCAACAGTCCTATACCACAGTCTCCAAACTCTGCTCTTTGTAATGGTCCTTCAACACCTTAATTTCCAAACTCTGCTTCCTGTAACAGCTTTTCTGCACCTGAGTCTCCAACCTCTGCTCTCTGTAACAGTCTTTCTGCACCCCAGGCTCCCAACACTGCTCTCTGTAACAGTCCTTCCGCACCTCAGTCTCCAACCCATGCTCTCTGTAACAATCCTTCTGCACCCCAGTCTCTAATATATGCTCTCTGCAACAGTCCTTCTTCACCCAAGTCTCCAACATCTGCTCTCTACAACAGTCCTTCTGCACCTAAGTCTCCAAACTCTGCTCTCTGCAACGAACCTTCTGGACCCCAGTCTCCAACGTCTGCTCTTTGCAAGAGTCCTTTTGCAATACAGTCTCCAAACTCTGCTCTCTGTAAGATCTTTCTGCACTCCAGTTTTCAAACTCTGCTCTCTATAAAATTTCTTCTTCACCCCAGTTTCAAACCTCTGTCCTCTGCAACAGTCCTTCTGCTCCCCAGTTTCGGAGATCTGCTCTCTGTCACAGACCATATGTACCACAGTTTCCAACCTCTGCTCTCTGTAACGGTCCTTCTGCAACCCAGTCTCCAATCTCTGCTTTTTGAATCATTCCTTCTGAACCCCAGTCTCCAACCTCTGCTCTTTGTATCTATCCTTCTGCACCTCAGTCTTCAACCTGTGCTTTCCATAACAGTCTTTCTGCACCCCAGTCTCCAACCTCTGCTCTCTGTAACAGTCCTTTTATACCGCAGACTCCAACCTCTGCTCTCTATAACGGTCCTTCTGCACCCCAATTTCCAACCTCTGCTTTCTGTAACAGTTCTTCTGAACATCAGTCTCTAAACTCTGCTCTCTGTAACAGTCCTGGAACACCTCAGTCTCCAAACTCTGGTCTCTGTAACAGTACTTCTGCACCTCAGTCTGAAACCTCTTCTCTCCACGATTCTTCTGCACCCCAGTCTCCAACCACTGCTCTCTGCAAGAGTCCACCTGCACCTCAGTCTCCAACATCAGCTCTCTGTAAGTTCCTTCAGCCAACCAGTCTCCAAACTCTGCTCTCTGTAACAGTTTTTCTGCACCACAGTCTCGAACCTCTCCTCTCTGTAACAGGCCTTGTGCACTCCAGTCTCGAAACTCTGCTCTCTATAGCAGGCCTTCTTCACCCTACTCTCCATCCTCTGCTCTCTGCAACGATCATTCTGCACCCCAGGCTCCGACCTTTGGTCTCTGCAATGATCCTACTGCACCCCAGTCTCCAACCTCTGATTTCTGCAACAGTCCTTCTGCACCTCAGTCTCCAAATTCTGCTCTCTGTAAGATCATTCTACACCCCAGTCTCCAACCTCTGCTCTCTGTAAGAGTCATTCTGCACCCAAGTTACCAAAATCTGCTCTCTGCTACAGTACTTCTGCACTCCAGTCTTCAACCACTGCTCTCTGTAACAGTCCTCCTGTACTGTGTATCTAACCTCTGGTCTCTGTAACGGTCTTTCTGCACCCCAGACTCCAATCGCTGCTTTCTGTATCAGTCCTTCTGTACCAAAGTTTCCAAACTCTGCTCTCTGTAAGAGTCCTTCTGAACATCAGTGTCCAACCTCTGATCTCTGCAACAGTCCTTCTGCACCTAAGTCTCCAAATTTTGCTCTCTGTAAGATCCTTCTGCACCCCTGTATTTAACCTCTGCTCTCTGAAACTGTCCTTCTGAACCCGAGTCTCCATACTCTGCTCTCTGTAACAGGACTTCTGCACCTCAGTCTCCAACCTCTGCTCTCTGCAACAGTCCTTCTGCACCCCAGTCTCCAACCTCTGCTTTCTACAAAAGTCCTTCTGGACCCTAGTTACCAACATCTGCTCTCTGCAACCGTCCTTCTGCACGACATTCTCCAATATCTGCTCTCTGCAACAGTCATTCTGCACCTCAGTCTGAAAACTCTGCTCTCTGCAACCACCATTCTGCACCCCAGTATTCTACCTCTTCTCTCTGTAACAGTCATTCTGCACCTCAGTCTCCCAACTCTGCCCTCCGTTTGATCCTTCTGCAACCCAGAATTTAAACTCTGCACTTTGTAACAGTTCATCTGCACAACAGTCTCCAACCTTTGCTCTCTGTAACAGGACTTCTGCAACGCAGTCTCCAAACTCTTCTCTGTGTATTAGGCCTTTTGCACCCCAGTGTCCAACCTCTTCTCTCTTCAACGATTCTTCTCCACCCAAGTCTCCAACATCTGCTACCTTCAACAGTCCTTTTGCACCCCAGTCTCCAAACTCTGCTCTCTGTAAGATCCAACTGAACCCCATTCTCCAACCTCTGCTCTTTGTAACAGTCCTTCTGCACCCCAGTCTCCAAATTCTGCTCTCTGTAACAATCATTCTGCACCTCAGTCTGCAAACTCTATTCGCTGCAATGTTCCTTTTGCACCCCAGTCTCCATCATCTGCTCTCTGCAACAGTCTTTCTACACCCCAGTCTTCAAGATCTGGTCTCTGCAACAGTCCATCTGCACCACAGTCTGAAAATTCTGCTGCCTGAAACAAACCTCCTGCACCCTAGTCTCCTAACTCTGCTGTCTGTTACAATCCTTCTGCACCTCAGTCTCCGTCATCTGCTCTCTGTAATATCCATCTGAACCCCAGTCATTAAGATCTGCTCTCTGTAACAGTCCTTCTGCTCCTCAGTCTCCAACCTCTGCTATCTGCAACAGCCTTTTGCACCCCAATCTGCAAACTATGCTCTCTGCAACGATCTTTCTGGACCCCAGTCTCCAACGTCTGCTTTCTGCAACAGTCCTTCTGCACCACAGTCTCCAACCTCTGCTCTCTGTAAGGTCTTTCTTCACTCCAGTTTCTGAACTCTGCTCTTTCTAACATTCCTTCTCCACCCTAGTCGCCAACCTCTGCTTTCTACAAGGGTCCTGCGGCACCCCAGTCTCCAAACTCTGTCCTCTGCAACAGTCCTTCTGCTCCCCAGTCTTTAATATCTGCTCTCTGTAACAGTCCTTCTGTACCGCATTCACCAAACTCTGCTCTCTGTAACGGTCATTCTGCACCCCAGTGTCCAACCTCTGCTTTCTGTATCAGTCCTTCTGAATCCCAGTCTCCAACCTCTGCTCTCTGTGTCTATCTTTTTCACCTCAGTCTCCTACCTGTGCTTTCTGTAACAGTCCTTCTGTAACCAAGTCTCCCACCTCTGATCTCTGTAACAGTCTTTATGCACCTCAGTCTCCAACCTCTGCTCTCTGTAAGATTCTTAAGCAATCCTTTCTTCAAAATCTGCTCTCTGTACCAGTCCTTCTGCACCCAAGTCTCCAACCTCTCCTCTCTGTAACAGGCCTTCTGCACTCCAGTTTCCAAATCTGCTCTCTTATGCAGGCCTTCTGCACGCAAGTCTCCAACCTCTACTCTCTGGAACGATCCTTCTGCACCCCAGTCTTTAACCTCTGCTCTCTGCAATGATCCTACTGAACTCCAGTCTCCAATCTCTGATCTCTACAACAGTCTTTCTGAACCTCAGTATCCAAATTCTGCTCTCTGTAAGATCCTTCTGCACCACTGTTTCCAACCTCTGCTCTCTGTAACCTTCCTTCTTCACCCAAGTATTCAACCTCTGCTTTCTGTATCAGTCCTTCTGAACCCCAGTCTCCAAAATCTGCTCTCTGTGTCTATCCTTCTTTACCTCAGTCTGCAAACTGTGCTTTCTGTAACAGTCCTTCTGCACCCATGTCTCCCACATCTGCTCTCTGTACCAGTCCTTCTATACCGTAGTCTTCAACCTCTGCTCTCTGTAACGGTTCTTATGCACCCCAATTTCCAACCTCTGCTTTCTGTAACAGTCCTTCTGCACCTCAGTCTCCAAACTCTGCTCTCCGTAAAAGTCCTTCTACACCTCAATCTCCAACCTCTGCTCTCTGTAACAGTACTTCTGCACGTCAGTCTGAAAACTCTCTTCTACACGATTTTTCTGCACCCCAGTCTCCAACCACTGCTTTCTGTTACAGTCCACCTGCACCTTAGTCTTTAAAGTCTGCTCTATGTAAGATCCTTCAGCAACCCTTTCTTCAAAATATGCTCTCTATACTAGTCCTTCTGCTCGCAAGTCTCCAAACTCTGCTCTCTGCAACAATCCTTCTGCACCCCAGTCTTTAACCTCTGCTCTCTGCAATGATCCTACTGCACCCCAGTCTCCAACCTCTGATCTCTACAACAGTCCTTCTGCACCTCAGTCTCCAAATTCTGCTCTCTGAAAGAACTTTCTGCACCGCTGTCTTATACCTCTGCTCTCTGTAACAGTCCTTCTTCACCCCAGTCTAAAACCTCTGCTCTCCGCAACAGTTCTTTTGCACCACAGTCTCCAAACTCTTCTCTCTCCAACAGTCCTTCGGCACCCTTGTTACTAACATCAGCTCTCTATTACAGTCCTTCTCCACCCCAGTCTCCAACCTCTGCTCTCTGTAACAGTCCTCCTCTACTGCAGAATCCAAACTCTGCTCTCTGTAATGGTCTTTCTGCACTCCAGACTCAAATGTCTGCTTTCTGTATCAGTCATTCTGCAACCCAGTCTCCCCCCTCTGCTCTCTATAACAGTCCTTCTGCACCCCAGTCTCAAAAGTCCGCTATCTGCAAAAGTCCTTCTGCACCCCAGTCTCCAAAATCTGCTCTCTGTAACAATCCTTCTGCACCTCAGTCTCCAAACTCTGTACTCTGCAACGTTACTTCTGCACCTAAGTCTCCAAAATCTACTCTCTGTAACAGTCTTTCTGTACCTGATTCTTCCACCTCTGCTCTTTGTAGGATCTTTCTCCAACCCCGTCTCCATACTCTGCTCTCTGTAACTGTCCTTCTGCACACCAGTCTCCAACCTCTGCTCTCTGCACCGATCTTTCTTCACCCCAGTATCCAACCTCTGCTCTCTGCAACAGTCCTTCTGCACACCAGTCTCCAAAATCTGTTCTCTGCAAATGTCCTTCAGCAATTCAGTCTAAAACCGTTGCTCTCTGCAACGATCCTTAGGCACCTCAGTCTTCTACCTCTACTCTTTGTAAGACCCTTCTGAAACCCAGTCTCCAAACTCTGCTCTCTGTAAAAGTCATTCTGCAGAATAGTTTTCAACTTCTGCTCTTTGTAACAGGAATTTTACAACCCAGTCTCAAACCTCTGCTCTCTGTAACAGGCCTTCAGAACCCCAGTCTTCAACCTCTTCTCTCTGCAACGATTTTTCTCCACCCCAGTCTCCAACCTCTGCTCTTGGTAATAGTCCAGCACGCTACTCACCAACCTCTGCTCTGTGTAAGATCCTTATGCATTCCAGTCTCTAACCTCTTCTCTCTGAAACGATTCTATTCCATCCCAGTCTCCAACATCTGCTCTCTGCAACAGTCCTTTTGCACCCCAGTCTCTAAACTCTGCTCTCTGTAAGATCCATCTAAACCCCAGGCTCCAACCTCTGCTCTTTGTAACAGTCCTTCTCCACAACAGTCTCCAAACTCTGTTCTCTGTAACTGTCCTTCTGCACCTCAGTCTCGAAACTCTGCTCTCTGTAACAGTCCATCTGCAACTCAGTCTCTAAAATCTTCTCTCTGCAACGATCCTTCTGGACCCCAGTCTCCAACTTCTGATCTGTGCAACAGTCCTTCTTCACCACAGTCTCCAACCTCTGCTCTCTGTAAGATCCTTCTGCACTCCAGTTTCTAAACTCTGCTCTCTGTAACATTCCTTCTCCACCCCACTCTCCAACTTCTGTCCTCTGCAACAGTACTTCTGCTCTCCAGTCTCCGAGATCTGCTCTGTGTCACAGTCCTCCTGTACGGCAGTCTCCAACCTCTGCTCTCTGTAAACGTCCTTCTACACCCTAATTTCCAACCTCTGCTTTCTGTAACAGTCCTTCTGAACCTCAGTCTCCAAACTCTGCTCTCTGTAACACTCCTTCTACACCTCAGTCTCCAACCTGTGCTCTCTGTAACAGTCTTTCTGCACCCCAGTCTCCAACCTCTGCTATTGGTAAGAATTCTATACCGCAGTCTTCAACTTCTGTTCTTTTTAATAGTCCTTCTGCATCCCAATTTCCAAATTCTGCTTCCTGTAACAGTCCTTCTGCACCTAAATCTCCAAACTCTGCTCTTCATAACAGTCCTTCTACACCCCAGTCTTCAACCTCTGCTCTCTGCAACAGTCCTTCTGCACCCCAGTCTCCAACATATGCTCTCTGCAACAGTCCTTCTGTACCTCAGTCTGAAAAATCTGCTGCCTGGAACGAACCTTCTGCACCCCAGTTTCCTACCTCTGCTCTCTTTAAGAGTCCATCTACACCTCAGTCTTCAACTTCTGCTCTCTTTAACAGTCTTTTTGCACCTCAGTCTCCAAATTCTGCTCTCTTTAAGATCCTTCTGCACCGCTGTCTTCAACCTCTGCTCTCTTTAACAGTCTATTTGCACCCCAGTATCAAACCTCTGCTCTCCGCAACAGTTCTTCTGCACCCCAGTCTCCAAACTCTGCTCTCTACAATAGTCCTTCAGCACCCTAGTTACCAACATTAGCTCTCTTTTAGAGTCCTTAGGAACCCCAGTCCCCAACCTCTGCTGTCTGTAACAGTCCTCCTGTACTGCAGAATCCAAACTCTGCTCTCTGTAATTGTCCTTCACCTCAGTCCCCAAAATCTGCTCTCTGTAACAGTCCATCTGCAACTCAGTCTCTAAAATCTGGTCTCTGCACCGATCCTTCTGGACCCCAGTCTCCAACTTCTGCTCTCTGCACCAGTCCTTCTGCACCACAGTCTCCAGAATCTGCTCTCTGTAAGATCCTTCTGCACTCCAGTTTTTAAACTCTGCTCTCTGTAACATTCCTTCTCCACCCCAGTCTCCAACTTCTGTCCTCTGCAACAGTCCTGCTGCTCCCCACTCTCTGAGATCTGCTCTGTGTAACAGTCCTTCTGTACTGCAGTCTTTAAAATCTGCTCTCTGTAACGGTCCTTCTACACCCCAATTTCCAACCTCTGCTTTCTATAACAGTACTTCTGCACCTCAGTCTCCAAACTCTGCTCTCTGTAACACTCCTTCTACACCTCAGTCTCCAACCTGTGCTCTCTGTAACATTTTTTCTGTACCCCAGTCTCCAACCTCTGCTCTCTGCATTGGTACCTCTGCACCCCAGTCTCCAACCTTGTTCTCCACAACAGGCCTTCTATACTGCAGTCTCCAACCTCTTTTCTCTGTAAGGGTCCTTTTGTATCCCAGTCTTCCACCTCTACTTTCTATATCAGTCCTTCTAGATTACAGTCTCCAAACTCTGCTCTCTGCAACTGTCATTCTGCACCTCACTCTGCAACCTCTACTCTCTGAAACAGTTCTTCTGCAACCAGTCTTCAAACTCTGCTCTATTCAAGAGTCCTTCTGCACCCCAGTCTCCAACCTCTGCTCTCTTTAACAGTCCTTCTGTACTGCAATCTCCAACCTCTGCTCTCAGTAAGGGTCCTTCTGTACCCCAGTCTCCAAACAATGCTTTCTGTATCAGTCCTTGTGCACTCCAGTCTCTAACCTGTGCTCTCTGTAACAGTCATTCTGC
>NW_027522467.1:0-123336 GCF_052094955.1 Ictidomys tridecemlineatus | reverse complement strand
GAATCATCAAAATTGGGTGAAAAAATGTTTGCTGAGATTTCAGGCAACTCGTAGTTTTTTGGAAGCTTGGCAACACCTTTCCATGAAAGTGATTTTCGCCACTCTCTGCTTAGGGCTACATCAACAGCAATCAAACCAAAGAAATAGAACTTGAAAGTGCTTTATTGTGTCAAGTTTCAAAGAGCTAGCACAAACCGTGTTTGATTTAGAGTTCCAAATACATGTATCCCTATAGGAGAAAACAGAGTGAAACCTAAAAATGAAAACGGTTACTGCAAACGAACGGTTTAACCTAGAGGAACGAAACTTGGGTAGTCTAGTGGTTTTGGTGTACTGATCATTACCTGAAAGAATCATCAAGATTGGGTGAAAAAATGTTGGCTGAGATTTCAGGAAACTCGTAGTTTTTTGGAAGCTTGGCAACCCCTTTCCATGAAAATGATTTTCGCCACTCTCTGCTTTTGGCTACATCAACAGCAAGCAAACAATAGGGATATAACTTGAAACTGCTTTATTGTGTCAAGTTTCAAAGAGCTAGCACAAACCGTGTTTCATTTAGAGTTCCAAATACATGTATACCTATAGGAGAAAACAGAGTGAAACCTAAAAATGAAAACGGTTACTGCAAACGAACGGTTTAACCTAAAAGAACAAAATTTGGTGAGCCAAGTGGTTTTGGTGTACTGATCATTACCTAAAAGAATCATCAAGATTGGGTGAAAAAATGTTGGCTGAGATTTCAGGAAACTCATAGTTTTTTGGAAGCTTGGCAACCCCTTTCCATGAAAGTGATTTTCGGCACTCTCTGCTTTTGGCTACATCAACAGCAAACAAACAATAGGGATATAACTTGAAACTGCTTCATTGTGTCAAGTTTCAAAGAGCTAGCACAAACCATGTTTGATTTAGAGTTCCAAATACATGTATCCCTATAGGAGAAAACAGAGTGAAACCTAAAAATGAAAACGGTTACTGCAAACGAACGGTTAAACGTAGAACAACGAAATTTGGTGAGCTAAGTGGTTTTGGTGTACTGATCATTACCTGAAGGAATCATCAAGATTGGGAGAAAAAATGTTGGCTGAGATTTCAGGCAACTCGTAGTTTTTTGGAACCTTGGCAACCCCTTTCTATGAAAGTGATTTTCGCCAGTCTCTGCTTAGGGCTACATCAATAGCAAACAAACCATAGAGATAGAACTTGAAACTGCTTTATTGTGTCAAGTTTCAAAGAGCTAGCACAAACCGTGTTTGATTTAGAGTTCCAAATACATATATCCCTATAGAAGAAAACAGAGTGAAACCTAAAAATGAAAACGGTTACTGCAAACGAACGGTTTAACCTAGAAGAACGAAATTTGGTGAGCTAAGTGGTTTTCGTGTACTGATCATTACCTGAAAGAATCATCAAGATTGGGTGAAAAAATGTTGGCTGAGATTTCAGGCAACTCGTAGTTTTTTGGAAGCTTGGCAACCCCTTTCCATGAAAGTGATTTTCGCCAATCTCTGCTTAGGTCTACATCATCAGCAATGAAACCAAAGAAATAGAACTTGAAAGTGCTTTATTGTGTCAAGTTTCAAACAGCTAGTACAAACCGTGTTTGATTTACAGTTCCAAATACATGTATCCCTATAGGAGAAAACAGAGTGAAACCTAAAAATGAAAACGGTTACTGCAAACGAACGGTTTAACCTAGAAGAACGAAATTTGGTGAGCCAAGTGGATTTGGTGTATAGATCATTATCTGAAAGAATCATCAAGATTGGGTGAAAAAATGTTTGCTGAGATTTCAGCAACTCGTAGTTTTTTGGAAGCTTGGCAACCCCTTTCCATGAAAGTGATTTTTCCCAGTCTATGCTTAGGGCTACTTCAACAGCAAACAAACCATAGAGATAGAACTTGAAATTGCTTTATTGTGTCAAGTTTCAAAGAGCTAGCAAAAACCGTGTTTTTTTAGAGTTCCAAATACATGTATCCCTATAGGAGAAAACAGAGTGAAACCTCAAAATGAAAACGGTTACTGCAAACGAACGGTTAACCTAGAAAAATGAAATTTGTTGCGCCAAGTGGTTTTGCTGTGCTCATCATTACCTGAAAGAATCATCAAGATTGGGTGAAAAAATATTGGCTGAGATTTCAGGCAACTCGTAGTTTTTTGGAAGCTTGGTAACCCCTTTCCATGAAAGTGATTTTCGCCAGTCTCTGCTTAGGGCTACATCAACAGCAATCAAACCACAGAGATAGAACTTGAAACTGCTTTATTGTGTCAAGTTTCAAAGAGCTAGCACAAACCGTGTTTGATTAGAGTTCCAAATACATGTATCCCTATAGGAGAAAACAGAGTGAAACCTAAAAATGAAAACGGTTACTGCAAACGAATGGTTTAACCTAGAAGAACGAAATTTGGTGAGCCAAGTGGTTTTGGTGTACTGATCATTACCTGAAAGAATCATCAAGATTAGGTGAAAAAATGTTGCCTGAGATTTCAGGCAACTCGTAGTTTTTTGGAACCTTGGCAACCCCTTTCTATGAAAGTGATTTTCGCCAGTCTCTGCTTAGGGCTACATCAACAGCAAACAAACCATAGAGATAGAACTTGAAACTGCTTTATTGTGTCAAGTTTCAAAGAGCTAGCACAAACCAGGTTTGATTTAGAGTTCCAAATATATGTATCCCTATAGAAGAAAACAGAGTGAAACCTAAAAATGAAAACGGTTACTGCAAACGAACGGTTTAACCTAGAAGAACGAAATTTGGTGAGCCAAGTGGTTTTCGTGTACTGATCATTACGTGAAAGAATCATCAAGATTGGGTGAAAAAATGTTGGCTGAGATTTCTGGAAACTCGTAGTTTTTTGGAAGCTTGGAAACCCCTTTCCATGAAAGTGATTTTCGATAGTCTCTGCTTAGGTCTACATCAACAGCAATCAAACCAAAGAAATAGAACTTGAAAGTGCTTTATTGTGTCAAGTTTCAAAGAGCTAGCACAAACCATGTTTGATTTAGAGTTCCAAATACATGTATCCCTATAGGAGAAAACAGAGTGAAACCTAAAAATGAAAACGGTTACTGCAAACGAACGGTTTAACCTAGAAGAACGAAACTTGGTGAGCCTAGTGGTTTTGGTGTACTGATCATTACCTGAAAGAATCATCAAGATTGGGTGAAAAAATGTTGGCTGAGATTTCAGGCAACTCGTAGTTTTTTGGTAGCTTGGCAACCCCTTTCAATAAAAGTGATTTTCGCCAGTCTCCGCTTTTGGCAACATCAACAGCAAACAAACCGTAGGAATAGAACTTGAAACTGCTTTATTGTGTCAAGTTTCAAGGAGCTAGCACAAACCGTGTTTGATTTAGAGTTCCAAATACATGTATCCCTATAGGAGAAAACAGAGTGAAACCTAAAAATGAAAACGGTTACTGCAAACGAACGGTTTAACATAGAAGAACGAAATTTGGTGAGCCAAGTGGTTTTCGTGTACTGATCATTACCTGAAAGAATCATCAAAATTGGGTGAAAAAAATGTTTGCTGAGATTTCAGGCAACTCGTAGTTTTTTGGAAGCTTGGCAACACCTTTCCATGAAAGTGATTTTTCCCAGTCTATGCTTAGGGCTACTTCAACAGCAAACAAACCATAGAGATAGAACTTGAAATTGCTTTATTGTGTCAAGTTTCAAAGAGCTAGCAAAAACCGTGTTTTTTTAGAGTTCCAAATACATGTATCCCTATAGGAGAAAACAGAGTGAAACCTCAAAATGAAAACGGTTACTGCAAACGAACGGTTAACCTAGAAAAATGAAATTTGTTGCGCCAAGTGGTTTTGCTGTGCTCATCATTACCTGAAAGAATCATCAAGATTGGGTGAAAAAATATTGGCTGAGATTTCAGGCAACTCGTAGTTTTTTGGAAGCTTGGTAACCCCTTTCCATGAAAGTGATTTTCGCCAGTCTCTGCTTAGGGCTACATCAACAGCAATCAAACCACAGAGATAGAACTTGAAACTGCTTTATTGTGTCAAGTTTCAAAGAGCTAGCACAAACCGTGTTTGATTAGAGTTCCAAATACATGTATCCCTATAGGAGAAAACAGAGTGAAACCTAAAAATGAAAACGGTTACTGCAAACGAATGGTTTAACCTAGAAGAACGAAATTTGGTGAGCCAAGTGGTTTTGGTGTACTGATCATTACCTGAAAGAATCATCAAGATTAGGTGAAAAAATGTTGCCTGAGATTTCAGGCAACTCGTAGTTTTTTGGAACCTTGGCAACCCCTTTCTATGAAAGTGATTTTCGCCAGTCTCTGCTTAGGGCTACATCAACAGCAAACAAACCATAGAGATAGAACTTGAAACTGCTTTATTGTGTCAAGTTTCAAAGAGCTAGCACAAACCAGGTTTGATTTAGAGTTCCAAATATATGTATCCCTATAGAAGAAAACAGAGTGAAACCTAAAAATGAAAACGGTTACTGCAAACGAACGGTTTAACCTAGAAGAACGAAATTTGGTGAGCCAAGTGGTTTTCGTGTACTGATCATTACGTGAAAGAATCATCAAGATTGGGTGAAAAAATGTTGGCTGAGATTTCTGGAAACTCGTAGTTTTTTGGAAGCTTGGAAACCCCTTTCCATGAAAGTGATTTTCGATAGTCTCTGCTTAGGTCTACATCAACAGCAATCAAACCAAAGAAATAGAACTTGAAAGTGCTTTATTGTGTCAAGTTTCAAAGAGCTAGCACAAACCATGTTTGATTTAGAGTTCCAAATACATGTATCCCTATAGGAGAAAACAGAGTGAAACCTAAAAATGAAAACGGTTACTGCAAACGAACGGTTTAACCTAGAAGAACGAAACTTGGTGAGCCTAGTGGTTTTGGTGTACTGATCATTACCTGAAAGAATCATCAAGATTGGGTGAAAAAATGTTGGCTGAGATTTCAGGCAACTCGTAGTTTTTTGGTAGCTTGGCAACCCCTTTCAATAAAAGTGATTTTCGCCAGTCTCCGCTTTTGGCAACATCAACAGCAAACAAACCGTAGGAATAGAACTTGAAACTGCTTTATTGTGTCAAGTTTCAAGGAGCTAGCACAAACCGTGTTTGATTTAGAGTTCCAAATACATGTATCCCTATAGGAGAAAACAGAGTGAAACCTAAAAATGAAAACGGTTACTGCAAACGAACGGTTTAACATAGAAGAACGAAATTTGGTGAGCCAAGTGGTTTTCGTGTACTGATCATTACCTGAAAGAATCATCAAAATTGGGTGAAAAAAATGTTTGCTGAGATTTCAGGCAACTCGTAGTTTTTTGGAAGCTTGGCAACACCTTTCCATGAGAGTGATTTTCGCCACTCTCTGCTTAGGGCTACATCAACAGCAAAAAAAACCATAGTGATAGAACTTGAAACTGCTTTATTGTGTCAAGTTTCAAAGAGCTAGCACAAACCGTGTTTGATTTAGAGTTCCAAATACATGTATCCCTATAGGAGAAAACAGAGTGAAACCTAAAAATGAAAACGGTTACTGCAAACGAACGGTTTAACCTAGAAGAACGAAACTTGGGTAGTCTAGTGGTTTTGGTGTACTGATCATTACCTGAAAGAATCATCAAGATTGGGTGAAAAAATGTTGGCTGAGATTTCAGGAAACTCGTAGATTTTTGGAAGCTTGGCAACCCCTTTCCATGAAAGTGATTTTCGCCACTCTCTGCTTTTGGCTACATCAACAGCAAGCAAACAATAGGGATATAACTTGAAACTGCTTTATTGTGTCAAGTTTCAAAGAGCTAGCACAAACCGTGTTTCATTTAGAGTTCCAAATACATGTATACCTATAGGAGAAAACAGAGTGAAACCTAAAAATGAAAACGGTTACTGCAAACGAACGTTTTAACCTAAAAGAACGAAATTTGGTGAGCCAAGTGGTTTTGTTGTACTGATCATTACCTAAAAGAATCATCAAGATTGGGTGAAAAAATGTTGGCTGAGATTTCAGGAAACTCGTAGTTTTTTGGAAGCTTGGCAACCCCTTTCCATGAAAGTGATTTTCGGCACTCTCTGCTTTTGGCTACATCAACAGCAAGCAAACAATAGGTATATAACTTGAAACTGCTTTATTGTGTCAAGTTTCAAAGAGCTAGCACAAACCGTGTTTGATTTAGAGTTCCAAATACATGTATCCCTATAGAAGAAAACAGAGTGAAACCTAAAAATGAAAACGGTTACTGCAAACGAACGGTTTAACCTAGAAGAACGAAATTTGGTGAGCCAAGTGGTTTTCGTGTATAGATCATTACCTGAAAGAATCATCAAGATTGTGTGAAAAAATGTTGGCTGAGATTTCAGGCAACTCGTAGTTTTTTGGAAGCTTGGCAACCCCTTTCCATGAAAGTGATTTCGCCAGTCTCTGCTTAGGGCTACATCAACAGCAAAAAAACCATAGTGATAGAACTTGAAACTGCTTTATTGTGTCAAGTTTCAAAGAGCTAGCACAAACCGTGTTTGATTTAGAGTTCCAAGTAAATGTATCCCTATAGGAGAAAACAGAGTGAAACCTAAAAATGAAAACGGTTACTGCAAACGAACGGTTTAACCTAGAAGAACGAAATTTGGTGAGCCAAGTGGTTTTCGTGTACTGATCATTACCTGAAAGAATCATAAAGATTGGGTGAAAAAATGTTGGCTGAGATTTCAGGAAACTCGTAGTTTCTTGGAAGCTTGGCCACCCCTTTCCATGAAAGTGATTTTCGCCAGTCTCTGCTTAGGGCTACATCAACAGCAAACAAACCATAGAGATAGAACTTGAAACTGCTTTATTGTGTCAAGTTTCAAAGAGCTAGCACAAACCGTGTTTGATTTAGAGTTCCAAATACATGTATCCCTTGAGGAGAAAACAGAGTGAAACCTAAAAATGAAAACGGTTACTGCAAACGAACGGTTTAACCTAGAACAACGAAATTTGGTGAGCCAAGTGGTTTTGGTGTACTGATCATTACCTGAAAGAATCATCAAGATTGGGTGAAAAAATGTTTGCTGAGATTTCAGCCAACTCGTAGTTTTTTGGAAGCTTGGCAACCCCTTTCCATGAAAGTGATTTTCGCCAGTCTCTGCTTAGGGCTACATCAACAGCAAACAAACCATAGAGATAGAACTTGAAACTGCTTTATTGTGTCAAGTGTCAAAGAGCTAGCACAAACCGTGTTTGATTTAGAGTTCCAAATACATGTATCCCTATAGGAGAAAACAGAGTGAAACCTAAAAATGAAAACGGTTACTGCAAATGAACGGTTTAACCTAGAAGAACGAAACTTGGTGAGCCTAGTGGTTTTGGTGTACTGATCATTACCGGAAAGAATCATCAAGATTGGGTGAAAAAATGTTGGCTGAGATTTCAGGCAACTCGTATATTTTAGGAACCTTGACAACCCCTTTCTATGAAAGTGATTTTCGCCAGTCTCTGCTTAGGGCTACATCAACAGCAAACAAACCATAGAGATAGAACTTGAAACTGCTTTATTGTGTCAAGTTTCAAAGAGCTAGCACAAACCATGTTTGATTTAGAGTTCCAAATATGTGTATCCCTATAGAAGAAAACAGAGTGAAACCGAAAAATGAAAACGGTTACTGCAAACGAACGGTTTAACCTAGAAGAACAAAATTTGGTGAGCCAAGTGGTTTTCGTGTACTGATCATTACGTGAAAGAATCATCAAGATTGGATGAAAAAATGTTGGCTGAGATTTCTGGAAACTCGTAGTTTTTTGGAAGCTTGGAAACCCCTTTCCATGAAAGTGATTTTCGCTAGTCTCTGCTTAGGTCTACATCAACAGCAATCAAACCAAAGAAATAGAACTTGAAAGTGCTTTATTGTGTCAAGTTTCAAAGAGCTAGCACAAACCGTGTTTGATTTAGAGTTCCAAATACATGTATCCCTATAGGAGAAAACAGAGTGAAACCTAAAAATGAAAACGGTTACTGCAAACGAACGGTTTAACCTAGAAGAACGAAACTTGGTGAGCCTAGTGGTTTTGGTGTACTGATCATTACCTGAAAGAATCATCAAGATTGGGTGAAAAAATGTTGGCTGAGATTTCAGGCAACTCGTAGTTTTTTGGTAGCTTGGCAACCCCTTTCAATGAAAGTGATTTTCGCCAGTCTCCGCTTTTGGCAACATCAACAGCAAACAAACCGTAGGAATAGAACTTGAAACTGCTTTATTGTGTCAAGTTTCAAAGAGCTAGCACAAACCGTGTTTGATTTAGAGTTCCAAATACATGTATCCCTATAGGAGAAAACAGAGTGAAACCTAAAAATGAAAACGGTTACTGCAAACGAACGGTTTAACATAGAAGAACGAAATTTGGTGAGCCAAGTGGTTTTCGTGTACTGATCATTACCTGAAAGAATCATCAAAATTGGGTGAAAAAATGTTTGCTGAGATTTCAGGCAACTCGTAGTTTTTTGGAAGCTTGGCAACACCTTTCCATGAGAGTGATTTTCGCCACTCTCTGCTTAGGGCTACATCAACAGTAAAAAAAACCATAGTGATAGAACTTGAAACTGCTTTATTGTGTCAAGTTTCAAAGAGCTAGCACAAACCGTGTTTGATTTAGAGTTCCAAATACATGTATCCCTATAGGAGAAAACAGAGTGAAACCTAAAAATGAAAACGGTTACTGCAAACGAACGGTTTAACCTAGAAGAACGAAACTTGGGTAGTCTAGTGGTTTTGGTGTACTGATCATTACCTGAAAGAATCATCAAGATTGGGTGAAAAAATGTTGGCTGAGATTTCAGGAAACTCGTAGATTTTTGGAAGCTTGGCAACCCCTTTCCATGAAAGTGATTCTCGCCACTCTCTGCTTTTGGCTACATCAACAGCAAGCAAACAATAGGGATATAACTTGAAACTGCTTTATTGTGTCAAGTTTCAAAGAGCTAGCACAAACCGTGTTTGATTTAGAGTTCCAAATACATGTATCCCTATAGAAGAAAACAGAGTGAAACCTAAAAATGAAAACGGTTACTGCAAACGAACGGTTTAACCTAGAAGAACGAAATTTGGTGAGCCAAGTGGTTTTCGTGTATAGATCATTACCTGAAAGAATCATCAAGATTGGGTGAAAAAATGTTGGCTGAGATTTCAGGCAACTCGTAGTTTTTTGGAAGCTTGGCAACCCCTTTCCATGAAAGTGAATTCGCCAGTCTCTGCTTAGGGCTACATCAACAGCAAAAAAACCATAGTGATAGAACTTGAAACTGCTTTATTGTGTCAAGTTTCAAAGAGCTAGCACAAACCGTGTTTGATTTAGAGTTCCAAGTAAATGTATCCCTATAGGAGAAAACAGAGTGAAACCTAAAAATGAAAACGGTTACTGCAAACGAACGGTTTAACCTAGAAGAACGAAATTTGGTGAGCCAAGTGGTTTTCGTGTACTGATCATTACCTGAAAGAATCATAAAGATTGGGTGAAAAAATGTTGGCTGAGATTTCAGGAAACTCGTAGTTTCTTGGAAGCTTGGCCACCCCTTTCCATGAAAGTGATTTTCGCCAGTCTCTGCTTAGGGCTACATCAACAGCAAACAAACCATAGAGATAGAACTTGAAACTGCTTTATTGTGTCAAGTTTCAAAGTGCTAGCACAAACCGTGTTTGATTTAGAGTTCCAAATACATGTATCCCTTGAGGAGAAAACAGAGTGAAACCTAAAAATGAAAACGGTTACTGCAAACGAACGGTTTAACCTAGAACAACGAAATTTGGTGAGCCAAGTGGTTTTGGTGTACTGATCATTACCTGAAAGAATCATCAAGATTGGGTGAAAAAATGTTTGCTGAGATTTCAGCCAACTCGTAGTTTTTTGGAAGCTTGGCAACCCCTTTCCATGAAAGTGATTTTCGCCAGTCTCTGCTTAGGGCTACATCAACAGCAAACAAACCATAGAGATAGAACTTGAAACTGCTTTATTGTGTCAAGTGTCAAAGAGCTAGCACAAACCGTGTTTGATTTAGAGTTCCAAATACATGTATCCCTATAGGAGAAAACAGAGTGAAACCTAAAAATGAAAACGGTTACTGCAAATGAACGGTTTAACCTAGAAGAACGAAACTTGGTGAGCCTAGTGGTTTTGGTGTACTGATCATTACCGGAAAGAATCATCAAGATTGGGTGAAAAAATGTTGGCTGAGATTTCAGGCAACTCGTAGATTTTAGGAACCTTGGCAACCCCTTTCTATGAAAGTGATTTTCGCCAGTCTCTGCTTAGGGCTACATCAACAGCAAACAAACCATAGAGATAGAACTTGAAACTGCTTTATTGTGTCAAGTTTCAAAGAGCTAGCACAAACCATGTTTGATTTAGAGTTCCAAATATGTGTATCCCTATAGAAGAAAACAGAGTGAAACCTAAAAATGAAAACGGTTATTGCAAACGAACGGCTTAACCTAGAAGAACGAAATTTGGTGAGCCAAGTGGTTTTGGTGTACTGATCATTACCTGAAAGAATCATCAAGATTGGGTGAAAAAATGTTTGCTGAGATTTCAGCCAACTCGTAGTTTTTTGGAAGCTTGGCAACCCCTTTCCATGAAAGTGATTTTCGCCAGTCTCTGCTTAGGGCTACATCAACAGCAAACAAACCATAGAGATAGAACTTGAAACTGCTTTATTGTGTCAAGTTTCAAAGAGCTAGCACAAACCGTGTTTGATTTAGAGTTCAAAATACATGTATCCCTATAGGAGAAAACAGAGTGAAACCTAAAAATGAAAGCGGTTACTGCAAACGAACGGTTTAACCCAGAAGAACGAAATTTGGTGAGCCAAGTGGTTTTGGTGTACTGATCATTACCTGAAAAAATCATTAAGATTGGGTGAAAAAATGTTGGCTGAGATTTCAGGCAACTCGTAGTTTTTGGTAGCTAGGCAACCCTTTTTCATGAAAGTGATTTTCGCCAGTCTCTGCTTAGGGCTACATCCACAGCAAACAAACCATAGAGAGAGAACTTGAAACTTCTTTATTGTGTCAAGTTTCAAGGAGCTAGCACAAACCGTGTTTGATTTAGAGTTCCAAATACATGTATCTTTATAGGAGAAAACAGAGTGAAACCTACAAATGAAAACGGTTACTGCAAACGAACGGTTTAACCTAGAAGAACGAAATTTGGTGAGCCAAGTGGTTTTGGTGTACTGATCATTACCTGAAACAATCATCAAGATTGGGTAAAAAATGTTGGAGGAGATTTCAGTCAACTCGTAGTTTTTTGGAAGTTTGGAAACCCCTGTCCATGTAAGTGATTTTCGCCAGTCTCTGCTTAGGGCTACATTAACAGCAAACAAACCGTAGAGACAGAACTTGAAACTGCTTTATTGTGTCAAGTTTCAAAGAGCTAGCACAATCCGTGTTTGATTTAGAGTTCCAAATACATGTATCCCTATAGGAGAAAACAGAGTGAAACCTAAAAATGAAAACGGTTACTGCAAACGAACGGTTTAACCTAAAAGAACCAAACTTGGTGAGCCAAGTGGTTTTGGTGTACTGATCATTACCTGAAAGAATCATCAAGATTGCGTGAAAAAATGTAGGCCGAGATTTCAGGCAACTCGTAGTTTTTTGGAAGCTTGGCAACCCCTTTCCATGAAAGTGATTTTCGCCAGTCTCTGCTTAGGGCTACATCAACAGCAAACAAACCATAGAGATAGATCTTGAAACTGCTTTATTGTGTCAAGTTTCAAAGAGCTAGCACAAGCCGTGTTTGATTTAGAGTTCAAAATACATGTATCCCTATAGGAGAAAACAGAGTGAAACCTAAAAATGATAGGGGTTACTGCTAACGAACGGTTTAACCTAGAAGAACGAAATTTGGTGAACCAAGTGGTTTTGGTGTACTGATCATTACCTGAAAAAATCATCAAGATTGGGTATAAAAATGTTTGCTGAGATTTCAGGCTACTCGTATTTTTTTGGAAGCTTGGCAACCCCTTTCCATGAAAGTGATTTTCGCCAGTCTCTGCTTAGGGCTACATCAACAGCAAACAAACCATAGAGATAGAACTTGAAACTGCTTTATTGTGTAAAGTTTCAAAGAGCTAGCACAAACCGTGTTTGATTTAGAGTTCCAAATACATGTATCCCTATAGGAGAACACAGTGAAACCTAAAAATGAAAACGGTTACTGCAAACGAACGGTTTAACCTAGAAGAACCAAACTTGGTGAGCCAAGTGGTTTTGGTGTACTGATCATTACCTGAAAGAATCATCAAGTTCGGTGAAAAAATGTTGGCTGAGATTTCAGGCAACTCGTAGTTTTTTGGAAGCTTGGCAACCCCTGTCCATGAAAGTGATTTTTGCCAGTCTCTGCTTAGGGCTACATCAACAGCAAACAAACCATAGACATAGAACTTAAAACTGCTTTATTGTGTCAAGTTTCAAAGAGCTAGCACAAACCGTGTTTCATTTAGAGTTCCAAATACATGTATCCCAAAGGGAGAAAACAGAGTGAAACCTAAAAATCAAAACGGTTACTGCAAACGAACGGTTTAACCTAGAAAAACGAAATTTGGTGAGTCAAGTGGTTTTGGTGTACTGATCATTACCTGAAAGAATCATCAAGATTGGGTGAAAAACTGTTAGCTGAGATTTCAGGCAACTCGTAGTTTTTTGGAAGCTTGGCAACCACTTTCCATGAAAGTGATTTTCGCCAGTCTCTTCTCAGGGCTACATCATCAGCAAACAAACCATAGAGATAGAACTTGAAACTGCTTTATTGTGTCAAGTTTCAAGGAGCTAGCACAAACCGTGTTTTATTTAGATTTCCAAATACATGTATGCCTATAGGAGAAAACAGAGTGAAACCTAAAAATGAAAACGGTTACTGCAAACGAACGGTTTAACCTAGAAGAACGAAATTTTTTTGAGCCAAGTGGTTTTGGTGTACTTATCATTACCTGAAAGAATCATCAAGATTGGGTGAAAAGATGTTGGCTGAGATTTCAGGCAACTCGTAGTTTTTTGGAAGCTTGGCAACCCCTTTCCATGAAAGTGATTTTCGCAAATCTCTGCTTAGGGCTACATCAACAGCAAACAAACCATAGAGATAGAACTTGAAACTTCTTTATTGTGTCAAGTTTCAAAGAGCTAGCACAAACCGTGTTTGTTTTAGAGTTCCAAATACTTGTATCCCTATAGGAGAAAACAGATTGAAACCTAAAAATTAAAACGGTTACTGCAAATGAACGGTTTAACCTAGAAGAACGAAATTTGGTGAGCCAAGTGGTTTTGGTGTACTGATCATTGCCTGAAAGAATCATCAAGATTGGGTGAAAAAATGTTTGCTGAGATTTCTGGCAACGCGTAGTTTTTTGGAAGCTTGGCAACCCCTTTTTATGAAAGTGATTTTCGCCAGTCTCTGCTTAGGGCTACATCAACAGCAAACAAACCATAGAGATAGAACTTTAAACTGCGTTATTGTGTCAAGTTTTAAAGAGCTCGCACAAACCGTGTTTGATTTAGAGTTCCAAATACATGTATCCCTATAGGAGAAAACAGAGTGAAACCTAAAAATGAAAACGGTTACTGCAAACGAACGGTTTAACCTAGAAGAACGAAATTTGGTGAGCCAAGTGGTTTTGGTGTACTGATCATTACCTGAAAGAATCATCAAGATTGGGTGTAAAAATGTTGGCTGAGATTTCAGGCAACTCGTAGTTTTTTGAAAGCTTGGCAACCCCTTTCCATGAAAGTGATTTTCGCCAGTCTCTGCTTAGGGCTACATCAACAGCAAACAAACCATAGAGATAGAACTTGAAACTGCTTTATTGTGTCAAGTTTCAAAGAGCAAGCATATACCGTGTTTGATTTAGAGTTCCAAATACATGTATCCCTATAGGAGAAAACAGAGTGAAACCTAAAAATGAAAACGGTTACTGCAAAAGAACGGTTTAACCTAGAAGAACGAAATTTGGTGAGCCAAGTGGTTTTGGTGTACTGATCATTACCTGAAAGAATCATCAAGATTGGGTGTAAAAATGTTGGCTGAGATTTCAGGCAACTCGTAGTTTTTTGGAAGCTTGGCAACCCCTTTCCATGAAAGGGATTTTCGCCAGTCTCTGCTTAGGGCTACATCAACAGCAAACAAACCATAGAGATAGAACTTGAAACTGCTTTATTGTGTCAAGTTTCAAAGAGCAAACATATACCGTGTTTTATTTAGAGTTCCAAATACATGTATCCCTATAGGAGAAAACAGAGTGAAACCTAAAAATGAAAACGGTTACTGCAAACGAACGGTTTAACCTAGAAGAATGAAATTTGGTGAGCCCAGTGGTTTTGCTGTACTGATCATTACCTGAAAGAATCATCAAGATTGGGTGAAAAAATGTTTGCTGAGATTTCAGGCAACTCGTAGTTTTTTGGAAGCTTGGCAACCCCTTTTCATGAAAGTGATTTTCGCCACTCTCTGCTTAGGGCTATATCAACAGCAAACAAACCATGGAGAGAGATATTGAAACTGCTTTATTGTGTCAAGTTTCAAAGAGCTAGCACAAACCGTGTTTGATTTAGAGTTCCAAATACATGTATCCCTATAGGAGAAAACAGAGTGAAACCTAAAAATGAAAACGGTTACTGCAAACGAACGGTTTAACCTAGAATAACGAAATTTGGTGAGCCAAGTGGTTTTGGTGTACTGATCATTACCTGAAAGAATCATCAAAATTGGGTGTAAAAATGTTGGCTGAGATTTCAGGCAACTCGTAGTTTTTTGGAAGCTTGGCAACCCCTTTCCATGAAAGTGATTTTCGCCAGTCTCTGCTTAGGGCTACATCAACAGCAAACAAACCATAGAGATAGAACTTGAAACTGCTTTATTGTGTCAAGTTTCAAAGAGCAAGCATATACCGTGTTTGATTTAGAGTTCCAAATACATGTATCCCTATAGGAGAAAACAGAGTGAAACCTAAAAATGAAAACGGTTACTGCAAAAGAACGGTTTAACCTAGAAGAACGAAATTTGGTGAGCCAAGTGGTTTTGGTGTACTGATCATTACCTGAAAGAATCATCAAGATTGGGTGTAAAAATGTTGGCTGAGATTTCAGGCAACTCGTAGTTTTTTGGAAGCTTGGCAACCCCTTTCCATGAAAGGGATTTTCGCCAGTCTCTGCTTAGGGCTACATCAACAGCAAACAAACCATAGAGATAGAACTTGAAACTGCTTTATTGTGTCAAGTTTCAAAGAGCAAGCATATACCGTGTTTTATTTAGAGTTCCAAATACATGTATCCCTATAGGAGAAAACAGAGTGAAACCTAAAAATGAAAACGGTTACTGCAAACGAACGGTTTAACCTAGAAGAATGAAATTTGGTGAGCCCAGTGGTTTTGCTGTACTGATCATTACCTGAAAGAATCATCAAGATTGGGTGAAAAAATGTTTGCTGAGATTTCAGGCAACTCGTAGTTTTTTGGAAGCTTGGCAACCCCTTTTCATGAAAGTGATTTTCGCCACTCTCTGCTTAGGGCTATATCAACAGCAAACAAACCATGGAGAGAGATATTGAAACTGCTTTATTGTGTCAAGTTTCAAAGAGCTAGCACAAACCGTGTTTGATTTAGAGTTCCAAATACATGTATCCCTATATGAGAAAACAGACTGAAACCTAAAAATAAAAACGGTTACTGCAAACGAACGGTTTAACCTAGAAGAACGAAATTTGGTGAGCCAAGTGGTTTTGGTGTACTGATAATTACCTGAAAGAATCATCAAGATTGGGTGAAAAAATGTTGGCTGAGATTTCAGGCAACTCGTAGTTTTTTGGAAGCTTGGCTACCCCTTTCCATGAAAGTGATTTTCGCCAGTCTCTGCTTAGGGCTACATCAACAGCAAACAAACCATAGAGATAGAACTTGAAACTGCTTTATTGTGTCAAGTTTCAAAGAGCTAGCACAAACCGTGTTTAATGTAGAGTTCCAAATACATGTATCCCTATAGGAGAAAACCGAGTGAAACCTAAAAATGAAAACGGTTACTGCAAACGAACGGCTTAACCTAGAAGAACGAAATTTGGTGAGTCAAGTGGTTTTGGTGTACTGATCATTACCTGAAAGGATCTTGAATATTGGGTCAAAAAATGTTGGCTGACATTTCAGGCAACACGTAGTTTTTTGGAAGCTTGGCAACCCCTTTCCATGAAAGTGATTTTCGCCAGTCTCTTCTTAGGGTTACATCAACAGCAAACAAACCATACAGACAGAACTTGAAACTGCTTTATTGTGCCAAGTTTCAAATAGCTAGCACAAACCGTGTTTGATTTAGAGTTCCAAATACATGTATCCCTATATGAGAAAACAGACTGAAGCCTAAAAACGAAAACTGTTACTGCAAACGAATCGTTTAACCTAGAAGAACGAAATTTGGTGAGCCAAGTGGTTTTGGTGTACTGATGATTACCTGAAAGAATCATCAAGATTGGGTGTAAAAATGTTGGCTGAGATTTCAGGCAAATCGTAGTTTTTTGGTAGCTTGGCAACCCCTTTACATTAAAGTGATTTTCGCCAGTCTCTGCTTAGGGCTACTAAACAGCAAACAAACCATAGAGATAGAACTTGTAACTGCTTTATTTTGTCAAGTTTCAAAGAGCTAGCACATACCGTGTTTGATTTAAAGTTCTAAATACATGTATCCCTATAGGAGAAAAAAGAGTGAAACCTAAAAATGAAAACGGTTACTGCAAACGAAAGGTTTAACCTAGAAGAACGAAATTTGGTGAGCCAAGTGGTTTTGGTGTACTGATCATTACCTGAAAGAATCATCAAGATTGGGTGAAATAATGTTGGCTGAGATTTCAGGAAACTCGTAGTTTCTTAAAAGCTTGGCAACCCCTTTCCATGAAAGTGATTTTCGACACTCTCTGCTTAGGACTACATCAACAGCAAACAAACCATAGAGATAGAACTTGAAACTGCTTTATTGTGTCAAGTTTCAAAGAGCTATCACAAACCGTGTTTAATGTAGAGTTTCAAATACATGTATCCCTATAGGAGAAAACAGAGTGAAACCTAAAAATGAAAACGGTTACTGCAAACGAACGGTTTAACCTAGAAGAACGAACTTTGGTTAGCCAAGTGGTTTTGGTGTACTGATCATTACCTGAAAGAATCTTGAAGATTTTCTCAATAAATGTTGGCTGACATTTCAGGCAACTCGTAGTTTTTTGGAAGCATGGCAACCCCATTCCATGAAAGTGATTTTCGCCAGTCTCTGCTTAGGGCTATATCAACAGCAAACAAACCATAGAAAGAGAACTTGAAACTGCTTTCTTGTGTCAAGTTTCAAAGAGCTAGCACAAACCGTGTTTGATTCAGAGTTCCAAATACATGTATCCCTATAGGAGAAAACAGAGTGAAACCTAAAAATGAAAACGGTGATTGCAAACGAACGGTTTTACCTAGAAGAACGAAATTTGGTGAGCCAAGTGGTTTTTGTGTACTGGTCATTACCTGAAAGAATCATCAAGATTGGGTGAAAAAATGTTTGCTGAGATTTCAGGCAATTCGTAGTTTTTTGGAAGCTTGGCAACCCTTTTCCATGAAACTGATTTTCGCCAGTCTCTGCTTAGGGCTACATAAACAGCAAACAAACCATAGAGATAGAACTTGAAACTGCTTTATTGTGTCAAGTTTCAAACACTTAGAAAAAACCGTGTTTGATTTAGAGTTCCAAATACATGTATCTCTATAGGAGAAAAAAGAGTGAAAGTTAAAAATGAAAACGGTTACTGCAAACGAACGGTTTAACCTAGAAGAACGAAATTTGGTGACCAACTGGTTTTGGTGTACTGATCATTACCAGAAAGAATCATCAAGATTGGGTGAAAAAATGTTTGCTGAGATTACAGGCAACTCGTAGTTTTTTGGAAGCTTGGCAACCCCTTTCCATGAAAGTGATTTTCGCCAGTCTCTGCTTAGAGCTACATCAACAGCAAACAAACCATAGAGATAGAACTTGAAACTGCTTTATTATGTCAAGTTGCAAAGAGCTAGCACAAACCGTGTTTGATTTAGAGTTCCAAATACATGTATCTCTATAGGAGAAAACAGAGTGAAACCTAAAAATGGAAACGGTTACTGCAAACGAACGGTTTAACCTAGAAGAACGAAATTTGGTGAGCCAAGTGGTTTTGTTTTACTGATCATTACCTGAAAGAATCATCAAGATTGGGTGAAAAAATATTTGCTGAGATTTCAGACAACTCGTAGTCTTTTGGAAGCTTGGCAACCATTTCCATGAAAGTGATTTTCGCCAGTCTCTGCTTAGGGCTACATCAACAGCAAACAAACCATAGAGATAGAACTTGAAACTGCTTTATTATGTCAAGTTTCAAAGAGCTAGCACAAACAGTGTTTGATTTAGAGTTCCAAATACATGTATCCCTATAGGAGAAAACAGAGTGAAACCTAAAAATGAAAACGGTTAATACAAACGAACGGTTTAACCTAGAAAAACAAAATTTGGTGAGCCAAGTGGTTTTGGTGTACTTATCATTAACTGAAAGAATCATCAAGATTGGGAGAAAAAATGTTTGCTGAGATTTCAGGCAACTCATAGTTTTTTTGAAGCTTGGCAACCCCTTTCCATGAAAGTGATTTTCGCCAGTCACTGCTTAGGGCTACATCAACAGCAAACAAATCATAGATATAGAGCTTGAAACTGCTTTATTGTGTCAAGTTTCAAAGAGCTAGCACAAACCGTGTTTGATTTAGAGTTCCAAATACATGTATTTGTATAGGAGAAAACACAATGAAACCAAAAAATGAAAACGGTTACTGCAAACGAACGGTTTAACCTAGAAGAACGAAATTTGGTGAGCCAAGTGGTTTTGGTGTACTGATCATTACCTGAAAGAATCTTCAAGATTGGGTGAAAAAATGTTGGCTGAGATTTCAGGCAACTCGTAGTTTTTTTGAAGCTTGGCAACCCCTTTCCATGAAAGTGATTTTCGCCAGTCTCTGCTTAGGGCTACATCAACAGCAAACAAACCATAGAGATAGAACTTGAAATTGCTTTATTGTGTTAAGTTTCAAAGAGCTACCACAAACCATGTTTGATTTAGAGTTCCAAATACATGTATGCCTATAGGAGAAAACAGAGTGAAACCTAAAAATGAAAACGATTACTGCAAACGAACGGTTTAACCTAGAAGAACGAAATTTGGTCAGCCAAGTGGTTTTGGTGTACTGATCATTACCTGAAAGAATCATCAAGATTGGGTGAAAAAATGTTTGCTGAGATTTCAGGCAACTCGTAGTTTTTTGAAGCTTGGAAACCCCTTTAAATGAAAGTGATTTTGGCCAGTCTCTGCGTAGGGCTACATCAACATCAAACAAACCAAAGAGATAAGACTTGAAACTGCTTTATTGTGTCAAGTTTCAAAGAGCTAGCACGAACCGTGTTTGATTTAGAGTTCCAAATACATGTATCCCTATAGGAGAAAACAGAGTGAAATCTAAACATCAAAACGGTTACTGCAAACGAACGGTTAAACCTAGAAGAACGAAATTTGGTGAGCGAAGTGGTTTTGGTGTACTGATCCTTACCTGAAAGAATCATCAATATTGGGTGAAAAAATGATTGCTGAGATTTCAGGCAACTCGTAGGTTTTGGAAGCGTGACAACCCCTTTCCAATAAAGTGATATTCACCAGTCTCTGCTTAGGGCTACATCAACAGCAAACAAACCATAGAGATAGAACTTGAAACTGCTTTATTGTTTCAAGTTTCAAAGAGCTAGCACAAACCGTGTTTGATTTAGAGTTCCAAATACATGTATCCCTATAGGAGAAAACAGAGTGAAACCTAAAAATGAAAACGGTTACTGCAAACGAACGGTTTAACTTAGAAGAACGAAATTTGGTGAGCCAAGTTGTTTTGGTGTACTGATCATTACCTTAAAGAATCATCAAGATTGGGTGAAAAAATGTTGGCTGAGATTTCAGGCAACTCGTAGTTTTTTGGAAGCTTGGCAACCCCTTTCCATGAAAGTGATTTTCGCCCGTCTCTGCTTAGGGCTACATCAACAGCAAACAAACCATAGAGATAGAACTTGAAACTGCTTTATTGTGTCAAGTTGCAAAGAGCTAGCACAAACCGTGTTTGATTTAGAGTTCCAAATACATGTATTCCTATAGGAGAAAACAGAGTGAAACCTAAAAATGGAAACGGTTACTGCAAACGAACGGTTTAACCTAAAAGAACGAAATTTGGTGAGCCAAGTGGTTTTGGTGTACTGATCATTACCTGAAAGAATCATCAAGATTGGGTGAAAAAATATTTGCTGAGATTTCAGACAACTCGTAGTCTTTTGGAAGCTTGGCAACCATTTCCATGAAAGTGATTATCGCCAGTCTCTGCTTAGGGCTACATCAACAGCAAAGAAATCATAGAGATAGAACTTGAAACTGCTTTATTGTGTCAAGTTTCAAAGAGCTAGCACAAACCGTATTTGATTTAGAGTTCCAAATACATGTATCCCTATAGGAGAAAACAGAGTGAAACCTAAAAATGAAAACGGTTACTGCAAACGAACGGTTTAACCTGGAAGAACAAAATTTGGTGAGCCAAGTGGTTTTGGTGTACTGATCATTACCTGAAAGAATCATCAAGATTGGGTGAAAAAATGTTTGCTGAGATTTCAGGCAACTCGTAGTTTTTTGGAAACTTGGCAACCCCTTACCATGAAAGTGATTTTCGCCAGTCTCTGCTTAGAGCTACATCAACAGAAAACAAACCATAGAGATAGAACTTGAAACTGCTTTATTGTGTCAAGTTTCAAAGAGCTAGCACGAACCTGATTTAGAGTTCCAAATACATGTATCCCTAAAGGAGAAAAGAGAGTGAAACCTAAAAATGAAAACGGTTACTGCAAACGAACGGTTTAACCTAGAAGAACGAAATTTGGTGAGCTCAGTGGTTTTGGTGTACTGATCATTACCTGAAAGAATCATCAAGATTGGGTGAAAAAATGTTTGCTGAGATTTCAGGAAACTCGTAGTTATTTGGAAGCTTGGCAACCCCTTTCCATGAAAGTGATTTTCGCCAGTCTCTGCTTAGGGCTACATCAACAGCAAACAAACCATAGAGATAGAACTTGAAACTGCTTTATTGTGTCAAGTTTGAAACACTTAACACAAACCGTGTTTGATTTAGAGTTCCAAATACATGTATCCCTATAGGAGAAAACAGAGTGAAACCTAAAAATGAAAACGGTTACTGCAAAGGAACGGTTTAATCTAGAAGAATGAAATGTGGTGAGCCAACTGGTTTTGGTGTACTAATCATTACCTGAAAGAATCATCAAGTTTGGGTGACAAAATGTTTGCTGAGATTTCAGGCAACTCGTAGTTTTTTGGAAGCTTGGCAATCCCTTTAAATGAAAGTGATTTTCGCAAGTCTCTGCTTAGGGCTACATCAACAGCAAACAAACCATAGAGATAGAACTTGAAACTGCTTTATTGTGTCAAGTTTCAAAGAGCTAGCAGAAACCTGATTTAGAGTTCCAAATACATGTATCCCTATAGGAGAAAACAGAGTGAAACCTAAAAATGAAAACGGTTACTGCAAACGAACGGTTTAACCTAGAAGAACGAAATTTAGTGAGCCAAGTGGTTTTGGTGTGCCGCTGATTACCTGAAAATATAATCAAGATTGGGCGAAAATATGTTTGCTGAGATTTCAGGCAACTCGTAGTTTTTTCGAAGCTTGGCAACCCCTTTCCATGAAAGTGATTTTCGCCAGTCTCTGCTTAGGGCTACATCAACAGCAAACAAACCATAGAGATAGAACTTGAAACTGATTTATTGTGTCAAGTTTCTTAGAGCTAGCACAAACTGTGTTTGATTTAGAGTTCCAAATACATGTATCCCTATAGGAGAAAACAGAGTGAAACCTAAAAATGAAAACGGTTACTGCAAACGAATGGTTTAACCGAGAAGAATGAAATTTAGTGAGCCAAGTGGTTTTGGTGTACTGATCATTACCTGCAAGAATCCTCAAGATTGGGTGAAAAAATGTTTGCTGAGATTTCAGGCAACTCGTAGTTTTTTGGAAGCTTGGCAACCCCTTTCCATGAAAGTGATTTTCGCCAGTCTCTGCTTAGGGCTACATCAACAGCAAACAAACCATAGAGATACAACTTGAAACTGCTTTATTGTGTCAAGTTTCATAGAGCTAGCACAAACTGTGTTTGATTTAGAGTTCCAAATACATGTATTTGTATAGGAGAAAACACAATGAAACCAAAAAATGAAAACGGTTACTGCAAACGAACGGTTTAACCTAGAAGAACGAAATTTGGTGAGCCAAGTGGTTTTGGTGTACTGATCATTACCTGAAAGAATCATCAAGATTGGGTGAAAAAATGTTGGCTGAGATTTCAGGCAACTCGTAGTTTTTTGGAAGCTTGGCAACCCCTTTCCATGAAAGTGATTTTCGCCAGTCTCATCTTAGGGCTACATCAACAGCAAACAAACCATAGAGATAGAACTTAAAACTTCTTTATTGTGTCAAGTTTCAAAGAGCTAGCACAAACCATGTTTGATTTAGAGTTCCAAATACATGCATCCCTATAGGAGAAAACAGAGTGAAACCTAAAAATGAAAACGGTTACTGCAAACGAACGGTTTAACCTAGAAGAACGAAATTTGGTGAGCCAAGTGGTTTTGGTGTACTGATCTTTACCTGAAAAAATCATCAAGATTGGGTGAAAAAAGTTTTGCTGAGATTTCAGGCAACTCGTAGTTTTTTGGAAGCTTGCCAACCCCTTTCCATGAAAGTGATTTTCGCCAGTCTGTGCTTAGGGCTACATCAACAGCAAACACACCATAGAGACAGAACTTGAAACTGCTTTATTGTGTCAGGTTTCAAATAGCTAGCACAAACCGTGTTTGATTTAGAGTTCCAAATACATGTATCCCTATAGGAGAAAACAGAGTGAAACCTAAAAATGAAAACGGTTACTGCAAACGAACGGTTTATCCTAAAAGAACAAAATTTGGTGAGCCAAGAGGTTTTGTTGTACTGATCATTTCCTGAAAGAATCATCAACATTGGGTGAAAAAATGGTTGCTGAGATTTCAGGCAAATCGTAGTTTTTTGGAAGTTTTTTAACCCCTTTCCATGAAACTGATTTTCGTCAGTCTGCTTAGGGCTACATCAACAGCAAACAATCCATAGAGATAGAACATGAAACTGCTTTATTGTGTCAAGTTTCAAAGAGCTAGCACAAACTGTTTTTTATTTAAAGCTCCAAATACATGTATTCCTATAGGAAAAAACAGTGAAACCTAAAAATCAAAACGGTTACTGCAAACGAACGGTTTTACCTAGAAGAACGAACTTGGTGAGCCTAGTGGTTTTGATGTACTGATCATTACCTGAAAGAATCATCAAGATTGGGTGAAAAAATGTTGGCTGAGATTCAGGCAACTCCTAGTTTTTTAAAAGCTTGGCAACCCCTTTCCATGAAAGTGATTTTCGCCAGTCTCTGCTTAGAACTACATCAACAGCAAACAAAGCATAGAGATAGAACTTGAAACGGCTTTATTGTGTCAAGTTTCAAAGAGCTAGCACAAACCGTGTTTGATTTGGAGTTCCAAATACATGTATCCCTATAGGAGAAAACAGAGTGAAACCTAAAAATGAAAATGGTTACTGCAAACGAACGGTTTAACCTAGAAGAATGAAATTTGGTGAGCCAAGTGGTTTTGGTGTACTGATCATTACCTGAAAGAATCATCAAGATTGGGTTAAAAAATATTTGCTGAGATTTCTTGCAACTCATAGTTTTTTGGAAGCCTGGCTACCCCTTTCCATGAAAGTGATTTTCGCCAGTCTCTGCTTAGGGCTACATCAACAACAAACAAACCATAGAGATAGAACTTGAAACTGCTTCATTGTGTCAAGTTTCAAAGAGCTAGAACAAACCGTGTTTGATTTAGAGTTACAAGTACATGTATCCCTATAGGAGAAAACAGAGTGAAACCTAAAAATGAAAATGGTTGCTGCAAAAGAACGGTTTAACCTTGAAGAACGAAACTTGGTGAGCCTAGCGGTTTTGGTGTACTGTTCATTACCTGAAAGAATCATCAAGATTGGGTGAAAAAATGTTTGCTGAGATTTCAGGGAATTCGTAGTTTTTTGGAAGCTTGGCAACCCCTTTCCATGAAACTGATTTTTGTCAGTCTGCTTAGGGCTACATCAACAGCAAACAAACCATAGAGAAAAAACTTGAAACTGCTTTATTGTGTCAAGTTTCAAAGAGCTAGCACAAACCGTGTTTGATTTAGAGTTCCAAATACATGTATTCCTATAGGAGAAAGCAGAGTGAAACCAAAAAATGAAAACGGTTACTGCAAACGAACGGTTTAAACTAGAAGAACGAAATTTGGTGAGCCAAGTAGTTTTGGTGTACTGATCATTACCTGCTAGAATTATCAAGATTGGGTAAAAAAATGTTTGCTGAGATATCAGGCAACTCGTAGTTTTTTGTGAGCATGGCAACCCCTTTCCATGTCAGTGATTTTCACCAGTCTCTGCTTGGTGCTACATCAACAGCAAACAAACCATAGATATAGAACTTGAAACTGCTTTATTGTGTCAAGTTTCAAAGAGCTAGCACAAACCGTGTTCATTTAGAGTTCCAAATACATGTATCCCTATAGGAGTAAACAGAGTGAAACCTAGAAATGAAAACGGTTACTGCAAACGAAAGGTTTAACCTAGAAGAACGAAATTTGGTGAGCCAAGTGGTTTTGGTGTACTGATCATTACCTGAAAGAATCATCAAGATTGGGTGAAAAAAAGTTTGCTGAGATTTCAGGCAACTTGTAGTTTTTTGGAAGCTTGGCAACTCCTTTCCATGAAAGTGATTTTCGCCAGTCTCTGCTTAGGGCTACATCAACAGCAAACAAACTATAGACATAGAACTTGAAACTGCTTTATTGTGTCAAGTTTCAAAGAGCTAGCACAAACCGTGTTTGATTTAGAGTTCCAAATACATGTATCCCTATCGGAGAAAACAGAGTGAAACCTAAAAATGTACACGGTTACTGCAAACGAACGGTTTAAAGTACAAGAACGAAATTTGGTGAGCCAAGTGGTTTTGGTGTACTGATCATTACCTGAAAGAATCATCAAGATTGGGTGAAAAATGGTTGCTGATATTTCAGGAAACTCGTAGTTCTTTGGAAGCTTGGCAACCCCTTTCCATGAAAGTGATTTTCGCCAGTCTCTGCTTAGGGCTACATCAACAGCAAACAAACCATAGAGATAGAACTTGAAACTGCTTTATTGTGTCAAATTTCAAAGAGCTAGCACATACTGTGTTTGATTTAGAGTTCCAACTACAAGTATCCTTAGAGGAGAAAACAGAGTGAAACCTAAAAATGAAAACGGTAACTGCAAACGAACGGTTTAACCTAGAAGAACGAAATTTGGTGAGCCAAGTGGTTTTGGTGTACTGATCATTACCTGATAGAATCATCAAGATTGGGTCAAAAAACGTTGGCTGAGATTTCAGGCAACTCGTGGTTTTTTGGAAGCTTGGCAAACCCTTTCCATGAAAGTGATTTTCGTCAGTCTCTGCTTAGGGCTACATCAACAGCAAACAAACCATAGAGAGAGAACTTGAAACTGCTTTATTGTGTCAAGTTTCAAAGAGCTAGCACAAACCGTGTTAGATTTAGAGTTCCAAATATATGTATCCGTATAGGAGAAAACAGAGTGAAACCTAAAAATGAAAACGGTTACTGCAAACGAACGGTTTAACCTAGAAGAACGAAACTTGGTGAGCCTAGTGGTTTTGGTGTACTGTTCATTACCTGAAAGAATCATCAAGATTGGGTGAAAAAATGTTTGCTGAGATTTCAAGCAACTCGTAGTTTTTTGGAAGCTTGGCAACCCCTTTCAATGAAAGTGATTTTCGTCAGTCTCTGCTTAGGGCTACATCAACAGCAAACAAACCATACAGATAGAACTTGAAACTGCTTTATTGTGTCAAGTTTCAAAGAGCTAGCAGAAACCTGATTTAGAGTTCCAAATACATGTATGCCTATAGGAGAAAACAGAGTGAAACCTAAAAATGAAAACGGTTACTGCAAACGAACGGTTTAACCTAGAAGAACGAAATTTAGAGAGCCAAGTGGTTTTGGTGTACCGCTGATTACCTGAAAATATAATCAAGATAGGGCGAAAATATGTTTGCTGAGATTTCAGGCAACTCGTAGTTTTTTCGAAGCTTGGCAACCCCTTTCCATGAAAGTGATTTTCGCCAGTCTCTGCTTAGGGCTACATCAACAGCAAACAAACCATAGAGATAGAACTTGAAACTGCTTTATTGTGTCAAGTTTCTTAGAGCTAGCACAAACCGTGTTTGATTTAGAGTTCCAAATACATGTATCCCTATAGGAGAAAACAGAGTGAAACCTAAAAATGAAAACGGTTACTGCAAACGAATGGTTTAACCGAGAAGAATGAAATTTTGTGAGCCAAGTGGTTTTGGTGTACTGATCATTACCTGAAGGAATCCTCAAGATTGGGTGACAAAATGTTTGCTGAGATTTCAGGCAACTCGTAGTTTTTTGGAAGCTTGGCAACCCCTTTCCATGAAAGTGATTTTCGCCAGTCTCTGCTTAGGGCTACATCAACAGCAAACAAACCATAGAGATACAACTTGAAACTGCTTTATTGTGTCAAGTTTCAAAGAGCTAGCACAAACCATGTTTGATTTAGAGTTCCAAATACATGTATTTGTATAGGAGAAAACACAATGAAACCAAAAAATGAAAACGGTTACTGCAAACGAACGGTTTAACCTAGAAGAACGAAATTTGGTGAGCCAAGTGGTGTTGGTGTACTGATCATTACCTGAAAGAATCATCAAGATTGGGTGAAAAAATATTTGCTGAGATTTCAGGCAACTCGTAGTTTTTTTGAAGCTTGGCAACCCCTTTCAATGAAAGTGATTTGCCCCAGTCTCTTCTTAGGGCTACATCAACAGCAAACAAACCATAGAGATAGAACTTAAAACTTCTTTATTGTGTCAAGTTTCAAAGAGCTAGCACAAACCATGTTTGATTTAGAGTTCCAAATACATGCATCCCTATAGGAGAAAACAGAGTAAAACCTAAAAATGAAAACGGTTACTGCAAACGAACGGTTTAACCTAGAAGAACGAAATTTGGTGAGCCAAGTGGTTTTAGTGTACTGATCTTTACCTGAAAAAATCATCAAGATTGGTGAAAAAAGTTTTGCTGAGATTTCAGGCAACTCGTAGTTTTTTGGAAGCTTGCCAACCCCTTTCCATGAAAGTGATTTTCGCCAGTCTCTGCTTAGGGCTACATTAACAGCAAACACACCATAGAGACAGAACTTGAAACTGCTTTATTGTGTCAGGTTTCAAATAGCTAGCACAAACCGTGTTTGATTTAGAGTTCCAAATACATGTATCCCTATAGGAGAAAACAGAGTGAAACCTAAAAATGAAAACGTTTACTGCAAACGAACGGTTTATCCTAAAAGAACAAAATTTGGTGAGCCAAGAGGTTTTGTTGTACTGATCATTACCTGAAAGAATCATCAACATTGGGTGAAAAAATGGTTGTGAGATTTCAGACAAATCGTAGTTTTTTGGAAGTTATTTAACCCCTTTCCATGAAACTGATTTTCGTCAGTCTGCTTAGGGCTACATCAACAGCAAAAAATCCATAGAGATAGAACATGAAACTGCTTTATTGTGTCAAGTTTCAAAGAGCTAGCACAAACCGTTTTTTATTTAAAGTTCCAAATACATGTATTCCTATAGGAAAAAACAGTGAAACCTAAAAATCAAAACGGTTACTGCAAACGAACGGTTTTACCTAGAAGAACGAACTTGGTGAGCCTAGTGGTTTTGATGTACTGATCATTACCTGAAAGAATCATCAAGATTGGGTGAAAAAATGTTGGCTGAGATTCAGGCAACTCCTAGTTTTTTAAAAGCTTGGCAACCCCTTTCCATGAAAGTGATTTTCGCCAGTCTCTGCTTAGAACTACATCAACAGCAAACAAAGCATAGAGATAGAACTTGAAACGGATTTATTGTGTCAAGTTTCAAAGAGCTAGCACAAACCGTGTTTGATTTGGAGTTCCAAATACATGTATCCCTATAGGAGAAAACAGAGTGAAACCTAAAAATGAAAATGGTTACTGCAAACGAACGGTTTAACCTAGAAGAATGAAATTTGGTGAGCCAAGTGGTTTTGGTGTACTGATCATTACCTGAAAGAATCATCAAGTTTGGGTTAAAAAATATTTGCTGAGATTTCAGGCAACTCATAGTTTTTTGGAAGCTTGGCAACCCCTTTCCATGAAAGTGATTTTCGCCAGTCTCTGCTTAGGGCTACATCAACAGCAAACAAACCATAGAGATAGAACTTGAAACTGCTTCATTGTGTCAAGTTTCAAAGAGCTAGAAAAAACCGTGTTTGATTTAGAGTTACAAGTACATGTATCCCTATAGGAGAAAACAGAGTGAAACCTAAAAATGAATATGGTTGCTGCAAAACAACGGTTTAACCTAGAAGAACGAAACTTGGTGAGCCTAGCGGTTTTGGTGTACTGTTCATTACCTGAAAGAATCATCAAGATTGGGTGAAAAAATGTTTGCTGAGATTTCAGGCAATTCGTAGTTTTTTGGAAGCTTGGCAACCCCTTTCCATGAAACTGATTTTTGTCAGTCTGCTTAGGGCTACATCAACAGCAAACAAACCATGGAGAAAAAACTTGAAACTGCTTTATTGTGTCAAGTTTCAAAGAGCTAGCACAAACCGTGTTTGATTTAGAGTTCCAAATACATGTATTCCTATAGGAGAAAGCAGAGTGAAACCTAAAAATGAAAACGGTTACTGCAAACGAACGGTTTAAACTAGAAGAACGAAATTTGGTGAGCCAAGTAGTTTTGGTGTACTGATCATTACCTGCTAGAATTATCAAGATTGGGTAAAAAAATGTTTGCTGAGATTTCAGGCAACTCGTAGTTTTTTGTGAGCATGGCAACCCCTTTCCATGTCAGTGATTTTCACCAGTCTCTGCTTGGTGCTACATCAACAGCAAACAAACCATAGATATAGAACTTGAAACTGCTTTATTGTGTCAAGTTTCAAAGAGCTAGCACAAACCGTGTTCATTTAGAGTTCCAAATACATGTATCCCTATAGGAGTAAACAGAGTGAAACCTAAAAATGAAAACGGTTACTGCAAACGAACGGTTTAACCTAGAAGAACAAAATTTGGTGAGCCAAGTAGTTTTGGTGTACTGATCATTACCTGATAGAATAATCAAGATTGGGTGAAAAAAAGTTTGCTGAGATTTCAGGCAACTTGTAGTTTTTTGGAAGCTTGGCAACCCCTTTCCATGAAAGTGATTTTCGCCAGTCTCTGCTTAGGGCTACATCAACAGCAAACAAACCATAGAGATAGAACTTGAAACTGCTTTATTGTGTCAAGTTTCAAAGAGGTAGCACAAACTGTGTTTGATTTAGAGTTCCAACTACAAGTATCCCTAGAGGAGAAAACAGAGTGTAACCTAAAAATGGAAACGGTAACTGCAAACGAACGGTTTAACCTAGAAGAACGAAATTTGGTGAGCCAAGTGGTTTTGGTGTACTGATCATTACCTGAAAGAATCATCAAGATTGGGTCAAAAAACGTTGGCTGAGATTTCAGGCAACTCGAGGTTTTTTGGAAGCTTGGCAAACCCTTTCCATGAAAGTGATTTTCGTCAGTCTCTGCTTAGGGCTACATCAACAGCAAACAAACCATAGAGAGAGAACTTGAAACTGCTTTATTGTGTCAAGTTTCAAAGAGCTAGCACAAACCGTGTTAGATTTAGAGTTCCAAATACATGTATCCGTATAGGAGAAAACAGAGTGAAACCTAAAAATGAAAACGGTTACTGCAAACGAACGGTTTAACCTAGAAGAACGAAACTTGGTGAGCCTAGTGGTTTTGGTGTACTCTTCATTACCTGAAAGAATCATCAAGATTGGGTGAAAAAATGTTTGCTGAGATTTCAGGCAAATCGTAGTTTTTTGGAGGCTTGGCAACCCCTTTAAATGAAAGTGATTTTCGCCGTTCTCTGCTTAGGGCTACATCAACAGCAAACAAACCATAAAGATAGAGCTTGAAACTGCTTTATTGTGTCAATTTTCAAAAAGCTAGCACAAACCGTGTTTGATTAAGAGTTCCAAATACACCGATCCCTATAGAAGAAAACAGAGTGAAACCTAAAATGAAAACGGTTACTGCAAACGAAGGGTTTAAACTAGAAGAATGAAGTTTGGTGAGCCAAGTGGATTTGGTGTACTGATCATTACCTGAAAGAATCATCAAGATTGGGTGAAAAAATGTTTGCTGAAATTTCAGGCAACTCATAGTTTTTTGGAGGCTTGGCAACCCCTTTAAATGAAAGTGATTTTCGCCAGTCTCTGCTTAGGGCTCCATCAACAGCAAAGAAACCATAGAGATAGAACTTGAAACTGCTTTATTGTGTCAAGTTTCATTGAGCTAGCACAAACCGTGTTTGATTTAGAGTTCCAAATACATGTATCCCTATAGGAGTAAACAGAGTGAAACCTAAAAATGAAAACGGTTACTGCAAACGACGGTTTATCCTAAAAGAATGAAATTTGGTGAGCCAAGAGGTTTTGTTGTACTGATCATTACCTGAAAGAATCATCAAGATTGGGTGAAAAAATGGTTGCTGAGATTTCAGGCAAATCGTAGTTTTTTGGAAGCTTGGCAACCCCTTTCCATGAAAGTGATTTTCGCCAGTCTCTGCTTAGGGCTACATCGACAGCAAACAAACCATAGAGATAGAACTTGAAACTGCTTTATTGTGTCAATTTCAAAGAGCTAGCACAAACCGTGTATCATTTAGAGTTCCAAATACATGTATCCCTATAGGAGAAAACAGAGTGAAACCTAAAAATGTAAACGGTTACTGCAAAGGAACGGTTTAACCTAGAAGAACGAAATTGGGTGAGCCAAGAGGTTTTGGTGTACTGACCATTACCTGAAAGAATCATCAAGATTGGGTAAAAAAATGTTTTCTGAGATTTCAGGCAACTCTTAGTTTTTTGGAAGCTTGGCAACCCCTTTAAAATAAAGTGATTTTCGCCAGTCTCTGCTTAGGGCTACATCAACAGCAAACAAAGCTTAGAGATAGAACTTGAACCTGCTTTATTGTGTCAATTTTCAAAGAGCTAGCACAAACCGTGTTTGATTTAGAGTTCCAAATACATGTATCCCTGTAGGAGAAAACAGAGTGAAACCTAAAAATGAAAACGGTTACTGCAAATGAACGGTTTAACCTAGAAGAACGAAATTGGGTGAGCCAAGTGGTTTTGGTGTACTGACCATTACCTGAAAGAATCATCAAGATTGGGTAAAAAAAATGTTTGCTGAGATTTCAGGCAACTCTTAGTTTTTTGGAAGCTTGGCAACCCCTTTAAATGAAAGAGATTTTCGCCAGTCTCTGCTTAGGGCTACATCAACAGAAAACAAACCATAGAGATAGAACTTGAAACTGCTTTATTGTGTCAAGTTTCAAAGAGCTAGCAATAACCGTGTTTGATTTAGAGTTCCAAATACATGTATCCCTGTAGGAGAAAACAGAGTGAAACCTAAAAATGAAAACGGTTACTGCAAAGGAACGGTTTAACCTAGAAGAACGAAATTTGGTGAGCCAGGTGGTTTTGGTGTACTGATCATTACCTGAAAAAAATCATCAAGATTGGGTGAAAAAATGTTTGCTGAGATTTCAGGCAACTCGTAGTTTTTTTGAAGCTTGGCAACCCCTTCCCATGAAAGTGATTTTCGCCAGTCTCTTCTTAGAGCTACATCAACAGCAATCAAATTATAGATATAGAACTTGAAACTGCTTTATTATGTCAAGTTTCAAAAAGGTAACAAAAACCGTGTTTGATTTAGAGTTCCAAACACATGTATCCCTATAGGAGAAAACAGAGTGAAACCTAAAAATGAAAACGGTTACTGTAAACGAACGGTTTTACCTAGATGAATGAAATTTGGTGAGCCACGTGGTTTTGGTGTACTGATCATTATCTGAAAGAATCATCAATATTGGGTGAAAAAATCTTTACTGAGATTTCAGGAAACTCGTAGTTTTTTGGAAGCTTGGCAACCCCTTTCCATGAAAGTGATTTTCGCCAGTCTCTGCTTAGGACTACATCAACAGCAAACAAACCATAGAGATAGAACTTGAAACTGCTTTATTGTGTCAAGTTTCAAAGAGCTAGCACAAACTGTGTATCATTTAGAGTTCCAAATACATGTATCCCTATAGGAGAAAACAGAGTGAAACCTAAAAATGAAAACGGTTACTGCAAACGAACGGTTTAACCTAGAAGAACGAAATTTGGTGAGCCAAGTGGTTTTAGTGTACTGATCATTACCTGAAAGAATCATCAAGATTGGGTGAAAAAATGTTTGCTGAAATTTCAGGCAACTCGTAGTTTTTTGGAAGCTTGGCAACCCCTTTCCATGAAAGTGATTTTCGCCAGTCTCTGCTTAGGACTACATCAACAGCAAACAAACCATAGAGATAGAACTTGAAACTGCTTTATTGTGTCAAGTTTCAAAGAGCTAGAACAAACCGTGTTTGATTTAGAGTTACAAGTACATGTATCCCTATAGGAGAAAACAGAGTGAAACCTAAAAATGAAAACGGTTACTGCAAACGAACGGTTTAACCTAGAAGAACGAAATTTGGTGAGCCAAGTGGTTTTAGTGTACTGATCATTACCTGAAAGAATCATCAAGATTGGGTGAAAAAATGTTTGCTCAGATTTCAGGCAACGTGTAGTTTTTTGGAAGCTTGGCAACCCCTTTCCATGAAAGTGATTTTCATCAGTGTGCTTAGGGCTATATGAACAGCAAACAATCCATAGAGATAGAACTTGAAACTGCTTTATTGTGTCAAGTTTCAAAGAGCTAGCACAAACCGTGTTTGATTTAGAATTCCAAATACATGTATCCCTATAGGAGAAAACAGAGTGAAACCTAAAAATGTAAACGGTTACTGCAAACGAACGGTTTAACCTAGAAGAATGAAATTTGGTGAGCCAAGTGGTTTTGGTATACTGATCATTACCTGAAAAAATCATCAAGATTGGGTGAAAAAATGTTTGCTGAGATTTCAGGCAACTCGTAGTTTTTTAGAAGCTTGGCAAACCCTTTCCATGAAAGTGATTTTCGCCAGTCTCTGCATAGAGCTACATCAACAGCAAACAAATTATAGAGATAGAACTTGAAACTGCTTTATTATGTCAAGTTTCAAAGAGCTAGCACAAACCGTGTTTGATTTAGAGTTCCAAATACATGTATCTCTATAGGAGAAAACAGAGTGAAACCTAAAAATGAAAACGGTTACTGCAAACGAACGGTTTAACCTAGAAGAACGAAATTTGGTGAGCCAAGTGGTTTTGGTGTACTGATCATTACCTGAAAGAATCATCAATATTGGGTAAAAAAATGTTTGCTGAGATTTCAGGCAACTCGTAGTTTTTTGGAAGCTTGGCAACCCCTTTCCATGAAAGTGATTTTCGCCAGTCTCTGCTTAGGGCTACATCAACAGCAAACAAAGCTTAGAGATAGAACTTGAAACTGCTTTATTGTGTCAAGTTTCAAAGAGCTAGCACAAACCGTGTTTGATTTAGAGTTCCAAATACATGTATCCCTATAGGAGAAAACAGAGTGAAACCTAAAAATGCAAACGGTTACTGTAAATGAACGGTTTAACCTAGAAGAATCAAATTTGGTGAGCCACGTGGTTTTGGTGTACTGATCATTACCTGAAAGAATCATCAATATTGGGTGAAAAAATCTTTGCTGAGATTTCAGGCAACTCGTAGTTTTTTGGAAGCTTGGCAACCCCTTTCCATGAAAGTGATTTTCGCCAGTCTCTGCTTAGGACTACATCAACAGCAAACAAACCATAGAGATAGAACTTGAAACTGCTTTATTGTGTCAAGTTTCAAAGAGCTAGCACAAACTGTGTATCATTTAGAGTTCCAAATACATGTATCCCTATAGGAGAAAACAGAGTGAAACCTAAAAATGAAAACGGTTACTGCAAACGAACGGTTTAACCTAGAAGAACGAAATTTGGTGAGCCAAGTGGTTTTAGTGTACTGATCATTACCTGAAAGAATCATCAAGATTGGGTGAAAAAATGTTTGCTGAAATTTCAGGCAACTCGAAGTTTTTTGGAAGCTTGGCAACCCCTTTCCATGAAAGTGATTTTCGCCAGTATCTGCTTAGGGCTACATCAACAGCAAACAATCCATAGAGATAGAACTTGAAACTGCTTTATTGTGTCAAGTTTCAAAGAGCTAGCACAAACCGTTTTTGATTTAGAGTTCCAAATACATGTATCCCTATAGGAGAAAACAGAGTGAAACCTAAAAATGTAAACGGTTACTGCAAACGAACGGTTTAACCTAGAAGAATGAAATTTGGTGAGCCAAGTGGTTTTGGTATACTGATCATTACCTGAAAAAATCATCAAGATTGGGTGAAAAAATGTTTGCTGAGATTTCAGGCAACTCGTAGTTTTTTGGAAGCTTGGCAACCCCTTTCCATGAAAGTGATTTTCGCCAGTCTCTGCTTAGAGCTACATCAACAGCAAACAAATTATAGAGATAGAACTTGAAACTGCTTTATTATGTCAAGTTTCAAAGAGCTAGCACAAACCGTGTTTGATTTAGAGTTCCAAATACATGTATCTCTATAGGAGAAAACAGAGTGAAACCTAAAAATGAAAACGGTTACTGCAAACGAACGGTTTAACCTAGAAGAACGAAATTTGGTGAGCCAAGTGGTTTTGGTGTACTGATCATTACCTGAAAGAATCATCAATATTGGGTAAAAAAATGTTTGCTGAGATTTCAGGCAACTCGTAGTTTTTTGGAAGCTTGGCAACCCCTTTCCATGAAAGTGATTTTCGCCAGTCTCTGCTTAGGGCTACATCAACAGCAAACAAAGCTTTGAGATAGAAATTGAAACTGCTTTATTGTGTCAAGTTTCAAAGAGCTAGCACAAACCGTGTTTGATTTAGAGTTCCAAATACATGTATCCCTATAGGAGAAAACAGAGTGAAACCTAAAAATGTAAACGGTTACTGTAAACGAACGGTTTAACGTAGAAGAATCAAATTTGGTGAGCCACGTGGTTTTGGTGTACTGATCATTACCTGAAAGAATCATCAATATTGGGTGAAAAAATCTTTGCTGAGATTTCAGGCAACTCGTAGTTTTTTGGAAGCTTGGCAACCCCTTTCCATGAAAGTGATTTTCGCCAGTCTCTGCTTAGGACTACATCAACAGCAAACAAACCATAGAGATAGAACTTGAAACTGCTTTATTGTGTCAAGTTTCAAAGAGCTAGCACAAACTGTGTATCATTTAGAGTTCCAAATACATGTATCCCTATAGGAGAAAACAGAGTGAAACCTAAAAATGAAAACGGTTACTGCAAACGAACGGTTTAACCTAGAAGAACGAAATTTGGTGAGCCAAGTGGTTTTAGTGTACTGATCATTACCTGAAAGAATCATCAAGATTGGGTGAAAAAATGTTTGCTGAAATTTCAGGCAACTCGTAGTTTTTTGGAAGCTTGGCAACCCCTTTCCATGAAAGTGATTTTCGCCAGTCTCTGCTTAGGGCTACATCAACAGCAAACAATCCATAGAGATAGAACTTGAAACTGCTTTATTGTGTCAAGTTTCAAAGAGCTAGCACAAACCGTTTTTGATTTAGAGTTCCAAATACATGTATCCCTATAGGAGAAAACAGAGTGAAACCTAAAAATGTAAACGGTTACTGCAAACGAACGGTTTAACCTAGAAGAATGAAATTTGGTGAGCCAAGTGGTTTTGGTATACTGATCATACCTGAAAAAATCATCAAGATTGGGTGAAAAAATGTTTGCTGAGATTTCAGGCAACTCGTAGTTTTTTAGAAGCTTGGCAAACCATTTCCATGAAAGTGATTTTCGCCAGTCTCTGCTTAGAGCTACATCAAGAGCAAACAAATTATAGAGATAGAACTTGAAACTGCTTTATTATGTCAAGTTTCAAAGAGCTAGCACAAACCGTGTTTGATTTAGAGTTCCAAATACATGTATCTCTATAGGAGAAAACAGAGTGAAACCTAAAAATGAAAACGGTTACTGCAAACGAACGGTTTAACCTAGAAGAACGAAATTTGGTGAGCCAAGTGGTTTTGGTGTACTGATCATTACCTGAAAGAATCATCAATATTGGGTAAAAAAATATTTGCTGAGATTTCAGGCAACTCGTAGTTTTTTGGAAGCTTGGCAACCCCTTTCCATGAAAGTGATTTTCGCCAGTCTCTGCTTAGGGCTACATCAACAGCAAACAATCCATAGAGATAGAACTTGAAATTGCTTTATTGTGTCAAGTTTCAAAGAGCTAGCACAAACCGTGTTTGATTTAGAGTTCCAAATACATGTATCCCTATAGGAGAAAACAGAGTGAAACCTAAAAATGTAAACGGTTACTGCAAACGAACGGTTTAACCTAGAAGAATGAAATTTGGTGAGCCAAGTGGTTTTGGTATACTGATCATTACCTGAAAAAATCATCAAGATTGGGTGAAAAAATGTTTGCTGAGATTTCAGGCAACTCGTAGTTTTTTAGAAGATTGGCAACCCCTTTCCATGAAAGTGATTTTCGCCAGTCTCTGCTTAGAGCTACATCAACAGCAAACAAATTATAGAGATAGAACTTGAAACTGCTTTATTATGTCAAGTTTCAAAGAGCTAGCACCAACCGTGTTTGATTTAGTGTTCCAAATACATGTATCTCTATAGGAGAAAACAGAGTGAAACCTAAAAATGAAAACGGTTACTGCAAACGAACGGTTTAACCTAGAAGAACGAAATTTGGTGAGCCAAGTGGTTTTGGTGTACTGATCATTACCTGAAAGAATCATCAATATTGGGTAAAAAAATGTTTGCTGAGATTTCAGGCAACTCGTAGTTTTTTGGAAGCTTGGCAACCCCTTTCCAAGAAAGTGATTTTCGCCAGTCTCTGCTTAGGGCTACATCAACAGCAAACAAAGCTTAGAGATAGAACTTGAAACTGCTTTATTGTGTCAAGTTTCAAAGAGCTAGCAGAAACCGTGTTTGATTTAGAGTTCCAAATACATGTATTCCTATAGGAAAAAGCAGAGTGAAACCTAAAAATGAAAACGGTTACTGCAAACGAACGGTTTAAACTAGAAGAACGAAATTTGGTGAGCCAAGTAGTTTTGGTGTACTGATCATTACCTGCTAGAATTATCAAGATTGGGTAAAAAAATGTTTGCTGAGATTTCAGGCAACTCGTAGTTTTTTGTGAGCATGGCAACCCCTTTCCATGTCAGTGATTTTCACCAGTCTCTGCTTAGGACTACATCAACAGCAAACAAACCATAGAGATAGAACTTGAAACTGCTTTATTGTGTCAAGTTTCAAAGAGCTAGCACAAACTGTGTATCATTTAGAGTTCCAAATACATGTATCCCTATAGGAGAAAACAGAGTGAAACCTAAAAATGAAAACGGTTACTGCAAACGAACGGTTTAACCTAGAAGAACGAAATTTGGTGAGCCAAGTGGTTTTAGTGTACTGATCATTACCTGAAAGAATCATCAAGATTGGGTGAAAAAATGTTTGCTGAAATTTCAGGCAACTCGAAGTTTTTTGGAAGCTTGGCAACCCCTTTCCATGAAAGTGATTTTCGCCAGTATCTGCTTAGGGCTACATCAACAGCAAACAATCCATAGAGATAGAACTTGAAATTGCTTTATTGTATCAAGTTTCAAAGAGCTAGCACAAACCGTTTTTGATTTAGAGTTCCAAATACATGTATCCCTATAGGAGAAAACAGAGTGAAACCTAAAAATGTAAACGGTTACTGCAAACGAACGGTTTAACCTAGAAGAATGAAATTTGGTGAGCCAAGTGGATTTGGTATACTGATCATTACCTGAAAAAATCATCAAGATTGGGTGAAAAAATGTTTGCTGAGATTTCAGGCAACTCGTAGTTTTTTGGAAGCTTGGCAACCCCTTTCCATGAAAGTGATTTTCGCCAGTCTCTGCTTAGAGCTACATCAACAGCAAACAAATTATAGAGATAGAACTTGAAACTGCTTTATTATGTCAAGTTTCAAAGAGCTAGCACAAACCGTGTTTGATTTAGAGTTCCAAATACATGTATCTCTATAGGAGAAAACAGAGTGAAACCTAAAAATGAAAACGGTTACTGCAAACGAACGGTTTAACCTAGAAGAACGAAATTTGGTGAGCCAAGTGGTTTTGGTGTACTGATCATTACCTGAAAGAATCATCAATATTGGGTAAAAAAATGTTTGCTGAGATTTCAGGCAACTCGTAGTTTTTTGGAAGCTTGGCAACCCCTTTCCATGAAAGTGATTTTCGCCTTCTCTGCTTAGGGCTACATCAACAGCAAACAAAGCTTAGAGATAGAACTTGAAACTGCTTTATTGTGTCAAGTTTCAAAGAGCTAGCTCAAACCGTGTTTGATTTAGAGTTCCAAATAAATGTATCCCTATAGGAGAAAATAGAGTGAAACCTAAAAATGTAAACGGTTACTGTAAACGAACGGTTTAACCTAGAAGAATCAAATTTGGTGAGCCACGTGGTTTTGGTGTACTGATCATTACGTGAAAGAATCATCAATATTGGGTGAAAAAATCTTTGCTGAGATTTCAGGCAACTCGTAGTTTTTTGGAAGCTTGGCAACCCCTTTCCATGAAAGTGATTTTCGCCAGTCTCTGCTTAGGACTACATCAACAGCAAACAAACCATAGAGATAGAACTTGAAACTGCTTTATTGTGTCAAGTTTCAAAGAGCTAGCACAAACTGTGTATCATTTAGAGTTCCAAATACATGTATCCCTATAGGAGAAAACAGAGTGAAACCTAAAAATGAAAACGGTTACTGCAAACGAACGGTTTAACCTAGAAGAACGAAATTTGGTGAGCCAAGTGGTTTTAGTGTACTGATCATTACCTGAAAGAATCATCAAGATTGGGTGAAAAAATGTTTGCTGAAATTTCAGGCAACTCGTAGTTTTTTGGAAGCTTGGCAACTCCTTTCCATGAAAGTGATTTTCGCCAGTCTCTGCTTAGGGCTACATCAACAGCAAACAATCCATAGAGATAGAACTTGAAACTGCTTTATTGTGTCAAGTTTCAAAGAGCTAGCACAAACCGTTTTTGATTTAGAGTTCCAAATACATGTATCCCTATAGGAGAAAAACAGAGTGAAACCTAAAAATGTAAACGGTTACTGCAAACGAACGGTTTAACCTAGAAGAATGAAATTTGGTGAGCCAAGTGGTTTTGGTATACTGATCATACCTGAAAAAATCATCAAGATTGGGTGAAAAAATGTTTGCTGAGATTTCAGGCAACTCGTAGTTTTTTAGAAGCTTGGCAAACCATTTCCATGAAAGTGATTTTCGCCAGTCTCTGCTTAGAGCTACATCAACAGCAAACAAATTATAGAGATAGAACTTGAAACTGCTTTATTATGTCAAGTTTCAAAGAGCTAGCACAAACCGTGTTTGATTTAGAGTTCCAAATACATGTATCTCTATAGGAGAAAACAGAGTGAAACCTAAAAATGAAAACGGTTACTGCAAACGAACGGTTTAACCTAGAAGAACGAAATTTGGTGAGCCAAGTGGTTTTGGTGTACTGATCATTACCTGAAAGAATCATCAATATTGGGTAAAAAAATGTTTGCTGAGATTTCAGGCAACTCGTAGTTTTTTGGAAGCTTGGCAACCCCTTTCCATGAAAGTGATTTTCGCCAGTCTCTGCTTAGGGCTACATCAACAGCAAACAATCCATAGAGATAGAACTTGAAATTGCTTTATTGTGTCAAGTTTCAAAGAGCTAGCACAAACCGTGTTTGATTTAGAGTTCCAAATACATGTATCTCTATAGGAGAAAACAGAGTGAAACCTAAAAATGAAAACGGTTACTGCAAACGAACGGTTTAACCTAGAAGAACGAAATTTGGTGAGCCAAGTGGTTTTGGTGTACTGATCATTACCTGAAAGAATCATCAATATTGGGTAAAAAAATGTTTGCTGAGATTTCAGGCAACTCGTAGTTTTTTGGAAGCTTGGCAACCCCTTTCCATGAAAGTGATTTTCGCCAGTCTCTGCTTAGGGCTACATCAACAGCAAACAAAGCTTAGAGATAGAACTTGAAACTGCTTTATTGTGTCAAGTTTCAAAGAGCTAGCACAAACCGTGTTTGATTTAGAGTTCCAAATACATGTATCCCTATAGGAGAAAACAGAGTGAAACCTAAAAATGAAAATGGTTGCTGCAAAAGAACGGTTTAACCTAGAAGAACGAAACTTGGTGAGCCTAGCGGTTTTAGTGTACTGTTCATTACCTGAAAGAATCATCAAGATTGGGTGAAAAAATGTTTGCTGAGATTTCAGGCAATTCGTAGTTTTTTGGAAGCTTGGCAACCCCTTTCCATGAAACTGATTTTTGTCAGTCTGCTTAGGGCTACATCAACAGCAAACAAACCATAGAGAAAAAACTTGAAACTGCTTTATTGTGTCAAGTTTCAAAGAGCTAGCACAAACCGTTTTTGATTTAGAGTTCCAAATACATGTATCCCTATAGGAGAAAACAGAGTGAAACCTAAAAATGTAAACGGTTACTGCAAACGAACGGTTTAACCTAGAAGAATGAAATTTGGTGAGCCAAGTGGTTTTGGTATACTGATCATACCTGAAAAAATCATCAAGATTGGGTGAAAAAATGTTTGCTGAGATTTCAGGCAACTCGTAGTTTTTTAGAAGCTTGGCAAACCATTTCCATGAAAGTGATTTTCGCCAGTCTCTGCTTAGAGCTACATCAACAGCAAACAAATTATAGAGATAGAACTTGAAACTGCTTTATTATGTCAAGTTTCAAAGAGCTAGCACAAACCGTGTTTGATTTAGAGTTCCAAATACATGTATCTCTATAGGAGAAAACAGAGTGAAACCTAAAAATGAAAACGGTTACTGCAAACGAACGGTTTAACCTAGAAGAACGAAATTTGGTGAGCCAAGTGGTTTTGGTGTACTGATCATTACCTGAAAGAATCATCAATATTGGGTAAAAAAATGTTTGCTGAGATTTCAGGCAACTCGTAGTTTTTTGGAAGCTTGGCAACCCCTTTCCATGAAAGTGATTTTCGCCAGTCTCTGCTTAGGGCTACATCAACAGCAAACAATCCATAGAGATAGAACTTGAAATTGCTTTATTGTGTCAAGTTTCAAAGAGCTAGCACAAACCGTGTTTGATTTAGAGTTCCAAATACATGTATCCCTATAGGAGAAAACAGAGTGAAACCTAAAAATGTAAACGGTTACTGCAAACGAACGGTTTAACCTAGAAGAATGAAATTTGGTGAGCCAAGTGGTTTTGGTATACTGATCATTACCTGAAAAAATCATCAAGATTGGGTGAAAAAATGTTTGCTGAGATTTCAGGCAACTCGTAGTTTTTTAGAAGATTGGCAACCCCTTTCCATGAAAGTGATTTTCGCCAGTCTCTGCTTAGAGCTACATCAACAGGAAACAAATTATAGAGATAGAACTTGAAACTGCTTTATTATGTCAAGTTTCAAAGAGCTAGCACAAACCGTGTTTGATTTAGAGTTCCAAATACATGTATCTCTATAGGAGAAAACAGAGTGAAACCTAAAAATGAAAACGGTTACTGCAAACGAACGGTTTAACCTAGAAGAACGAAATTTGGTGAGCCAAGTGGTTTTGGTGTACTGATCATTACCTGAAAGAATCATCAATATTGGGTAAAAAAATGTTTGCTGAGATTTCAGGCAACTCGTAGTTTTTTGGAAGCTTGGCAACCCCTTTCCATGAAAGTGATTTTCGCCAGTCTCTGCTTAGGGCTACATCAACAGCAAACAAAGCTTAGAGATAGAACTTGAAACTGCTTTATTGTGTCAAGTTTCAAAGAGCTAGCACAAACCGTGTTTGATTTAGAGTTCCAAATACATGTATCCCTATAGGAGAAAACAGAGTGAAACCTAAAAATGAAAATGGTTGCTGCAAAAGAACGGTTTAACCTAGAAGAACGAAACTTGGTGAGCCTAGCGGTTTTAGTGTACTGTTCATTACCTGAAAGAATCATCAAGATTGGGTGAAAAAATGTTTGCTGAGATTTCAGGCAATTCGTAGTTTTTTGGAAGCTTGGCAACCCCTTTCCATGAAACTGATTTTTGTCAGTCTGCTTAGGGCTACATCAACAGAAAACAAACCATAGAGAAAAAACTTGAAACTGCTTTATTGTGTCAAGTTTCAAAGAGCTAGCACAAACCGTGTTTGATTTAGAGTTCCAAATACATGTATCTCTATAGGAGAAAACAGAGTGAAACCTAAAAATGAAAACGGTTACTGCAAACGAACGGTTTAACCTAGAAGAACGAAATTTGGTGAGCCAAGTGGTTTTGGTGTACTGATCATTACCTGAAAGAATCATCAATATTGGGTAAAAAAATGTTTGCTGAGATTTCAGGCAACTCGTAGTTTTTTGGAAGCTTGGCAACCCCTTTCAATGAAAGTGATTTTCGCCAGTCTCTGCTTAGGGCTACATCAACAGCAAACAAAGCTTAGAGATAGAACTTGAAACTGCTTTATTGTGTCAAGTTTCAAAGAGCTAGCACAAACCGTGTTTGATTTAGAGTTCCAAATACATGTATCCCTATAGGAGAAAACAGAGTGAAACCTAAAAATGAAAATGGTTGCTGCAAAAGAACGGTTTAACCTAGAAGAACGAAACTTGGTGATCCTAGCGGTTTTAGTGTACTGTTCATTACCTGAAAGAATCATCAAGATTGGATGAAAAAATGTTTGCTGAGATTTCAGGCAATTCGTAGTTTTTTGGAAGCTTGGCAACCCCTTTCCATGAAACTGATTTTTGTCAGTCTGCTTAGGGCTACATCAACAGAAAACAAACCATAGAGAAAAAACTTGAAACTGCTTTATTGTGTCAAGTTTCAAAGAGCTAGCACAAACCGTGTTTGATATAGAGTTCCAAATACATGTATTCCTATAGGAAAAAGCAGAGTGAAACCTAAAAATGAAAACGGTTACTGCAAACGAATGGTTTAAACTAGAAGAACGAAATTTGGTGAGCCAAGTAGTTTTGGTGTACTGATCATTACCTGCTAGAATTATCAAGACTGGGTAAAAAAATGTTTGCTGAGATTTCAGGCAACTCGTAGTTTTTTTGTGAGCATGGCAACCCCTTTAAATGAAAGTGATTTTCGCCAGTCTCTGCTTAGGGCTCCATCAACAGCAAACAAACCATAGAGATAGAACTTGAAACTGCTTTATTGTGTCAAGTTTCATTGAGCTAGCACAAACCGTGTTTGATTTAGAGTTCCAAATACATGTATCCCTATAGGAGTAAACAGAGTGAAACCTAAAAATGAAAACGGTTACTGCAAACGACGGTTTATCCTAAAAGAATGAAATTTGGTGAGCCAAGAGGTTTTGTTGTACTGATCATTACCTGAAAGAATCATCAAGATTGGGTGAAAAAATGGTTGCTGAGATTTCAGGCAAATCGTAGTTTTTTGGAAGCTTGGCAACCCCTTTCCATGAAAGTGATTTTCGCCAGTCTCTGCTTAGGGCTACATCGACAGCAAACAAACCATAGAGATAGAACTTGAAACTGCTTTATTGTGTCAAGTTTCAAAGAGGTAGCACAAACTGTGTTTGATTTAGAGTTCCAACTACAAGTATCCCTAGAGGAGAAAACAGAGTGTAACCTAAAAATGGAAACGGTAACTGCAAACGAACGGTTTAACCTAGAAGAACGAAATTTGGTGAGCCAAGTGGTTTTGGTGTACTGATCATTACCTGAAAGAATCATCAAGATTGGGTCAAAAAACGTTGGCTGAGATTTCAGGCAACTCGAGGTTTTTTGGAAGCTTGGCAAACCCTTTCCATGAAAGTGATTTTCGTCAGTCTCTGCTTAGGGCTACATCAACAGCAAACAAACCATAGAGAGAGAACTTGAAACTGCTTTATTGTGTCAAGTTTCAAAGAGCTAGCACAAACCGTGTTAGATTTAGAGTTCCAAATACATGTATCCGTATAGGAGAAAACAGAGTGAAACCTAAAAATGAAAACGGTTACTGCAAACGAACGGTTTAACCTAGAAGAACGAAACTTGGTGAGCCTAGTGGTTTTGGTGTACTCTTCATTACCTGAAAGAATCATCAAGATTGGGTGAAAAAATGTTTGCTGAGATTTCAGGCAAATCGTAGTTTTTTGGAGGCTTGGCAACCCCTTTAAATGAAAGTGATTTTCGCCGTTCTCTGCTTAGGGCTACATCAACAGCAAACAAACCATAAAGATAGAGCTTGAAACTGCTTTATTGTGTCAATTTTCAAAAAGCTAGCACAAACCGTGTTTGATTAAGAGTTCCAAATACACCGATCCCTATAGAAGAAAACAGAGTGAAACCTAAAATGAAAACGGTTACTGCAAACGAAGGGTTTAAACTAGAAGAATGAAGTTTGGTGAGCCAAGTGGATTTGGTGTACTGATCATTACCTGAAAGAATCATCAAGATTGGGTGAAAAAATGTTTGCTGAAATTTCAGGCAACTCATAGTTTTTTGGAGGCTTGGCAACCCCTTTAAATGAAAGTGATTTTCGCCAGTCTCTGCTTAGGGCTCCATCAACAGCAAACAAACCATAGAGATAGAACTTGAAACTGCTTTATTGTGTCAAGTTTCATTGAGCTAGCACAAACCGTGTTTGATTTAGAGTTCCAAATACATGTATCCCTATAGGAGTAAACAGAGTGAAACCTAAAAATGAAAACGGTTACTGCAAACGACGGTTTATCCTAAAAGAATGAAATTTGGTGAGCCAAGAGGTTTTGTTGTACTGATCATTACCTGAAAGAATCATCAAGATTGGGTGAAAAAATGGTTGCTGAGATTTCAGGCAAATCGTAGTTTTTTGGAAGCTTGGCAACCCCTTTCCATGAAAGTGATTTTCGCCAGTCTCTGCTTAGGGCTACATCGACAGCAAACAAACCATAGAGATAGAACTTGAAACTGCTTTATTGTGTCAATTTCAAAGAGCTAGCACAAACCGTGTATCATTTAGAGTTCCAAATACATGTATCCCTATAGGAGAAAACAGAGTGAAACCTAAAAATGTAAACGGTTACTGCAAAGGAACGGTTTAACCTAGAAGAACGAAATTGGGTGAGCCAAGAGGTTTTGGTGTACTGACCATTACCTGAAAGAATCATCAAGATTGGGTAAAAAAATGTTTGCTGAGATTTCAGGCAACTCTTAGTTTTTTGGAAGCTTGGCAACCCCTTTAAAATAAAGTGATTTTCGCCAGTCTCTGCTTAGGGCTACATCAACAGCAAACAAAGCTTAGAGATAGAACTTGAACCTGCTTTATTGTGTCAATTTTCAAAGAGCTAGCACAAACCGTGTTTGATTTAGAGTTCCAAATACATGTATCCCTGTAGGAGAAAACAGAGTGAAACCTAAAAATGAAAACGGTTACTGCAAATGAACGGTTTAACCTAGAAGAACGAAATTGGGTGAGCCAAGTGGTTTTGGTGTACTGACCATTACCTGAAAGAATCATCAAGATTGGGTAAAAAAATGTTTGCTGAGATTTCAGGCAACTCTTAGTTTTTTGGAAGCTTGGCAACCCCTTTAAATGAAAGAGATTTTCGCCAGTCTCTGCTTAGGGCTACATCAACAGAAAACAAACCATAGAGATAGAACTTGAAACTGCTTTATTGTGTCAAGTTTCAAAGAGCTAGCAATAACCGTGTTTGATTTAGAGTTCCAAATACATGTATCCCTGTAGGAGAAAACAGAGTGAAACCTAAAAATGAAAACGGTTACTGTAAACGAACGGTTTAACCTAGAAGAATGAAATTTGTTGAGCCACGTGGTTTTGGTGTACTGACCATTACCTGAAAGAATCATCAATATTGGGTGAAAAAATGTTTGCTGAGATTTTAGGAAACTCATAATTTTTTGGTAGCTTGGCAACCCCTTTCCATGAAAGTGATTTTCGCCAGTCTCTGCTTAAGACTACATCAACAGCAAACAAACCATAGAGATAGAACTTGAAACTGCTTTATTGTGTCAAGTTTCAACGAGCTAGCACAAACCGTGTATCATTTAGAGTTCCAAATACATGTATCCCTATAGGAGAAAACAGAGTGAAACCTAAAAATGAAAACGGTTACTGCAAACGAACGGTTTAACCTAGAAGAACGAAATTTGGTGAGCCAAGTGGTTTTGGGGTACTGATCATTACCTGAAAGAATCATCAGGATTGGGTGGAAAAATGTTGGCTGAGATTTCAGGCAACTCGTAGTTTTTTGGAAGCTTGGCAACCCCTTTCCATGAAAGTGATTTTCGCCAGTCTCTGCTTAGGGCTACATCAACAGCAAACAATCCAGAGAGATAGAACTTGAAACTGCTTTATTGTGTCTAGTTTCAAAGAGCTAGCACAAACCGTGTTTGATTTAGAGTTCCAAATACATGTATCCTTATAGGAGAAAACAGAGTGAAACCTAAAAATGAAAACGGTTACTGCAAAGGAACGGTTTAACCTAGAAGAACGAAATTTGGTGAGCCAGGTGGTTTTGGTGTACTGATCATTACCTGAAAAAAATCATCAAGATTGGGTGAAAAAATGTTTGCTGAGATTTCAGGCAACTCGTAGTTTTTTTGAAGCTTGGCAACCCCTTTCCATGAAAGTGATTTTCGCCAGTCTCTGCATAGAGCTACATCAACAGCAAACAAATTATAGAGATAGAACTTGAAACTGCTTTATTATGTCAAGTTTCAAAGAGCTAGCACAAACCGTGTTTGATTTAGAGTTCCAAATACATGTATCTCTATAGGAGAAAACAGAGTGAAACCTAAAAATGAAAACGGTTACTGCAAACGAACGGTTTAACCTAGAAGAACGAAATTTGGTGAGCCAAGTGGTTTTGGTGTACTGATCATTACCTGAAAGAATCATCAATATTGGGTAAAAAAATGTTTGCTGAGATTTCAGGCAACTCGTAGTTTTTTGGAAGCTTGGCAACCCCTTTCCATGAAAGTGATTTTCGCCAGTCTCTGCTTAGGGCTACATCAACAGCAAACAAAGCTTAGAGATAGAACTTGAAACTGCTTTATTGTGTCAAGTTTCAAAGAGCTAGCACAAACCGTGTTTGATTTAGAGTTCCAAATACATGTATCCCTATAGGAGAAAACAGAGTGAAACCTAAAAATGCAAACGGTTACTGTAAATGAACGGTTTAACCTAGAAGAATCAAATTTGGTGAGCCACGTGGTTTTGGTGTACTGATCATTACCTGAAAGAATCATCAATATTGGGTGAAAAAATCTTTGCTGAGATTTCAGGCAACTAGTAGTTTTTTGGAAGCTTGGCAACCCCTTTCCATGAAAGTGATTTTCGCCTGTCTCTGCTTAGGACTACATCAACAGCAAACAAACCATAGAGATAGAACTTGAAACTGCTTTATTGTGTCAAGTTTCAAAGAGCTAGCACAAACTGTGTATCATTTAGAGTTCCAAATACATGTATCCCTATAGGAGAAAACAGAGTGAAACCTAAAAATGAAAACGGTTACTGCAAACGAACGGTTTAACCTAGAAGAACGAAATTTGGTGAGGCAAGTGGTTTTAGTGTACTGATCATTACCTGAAAGAATCATCAAGATTGGGTGAAAAAATGTTTGCTGAAATTTCAGGCAACTCGAAGTTTTTTGGAAGCTTGGCAACCCCTTTCCATAAAGTGATTTTTGCCAGTATCTGCTTAGGGCTACATCAACAGCAAACAATCCATAGAGATAGAACTTGAAACTGCTTTATTGTGTCAAGTTTCAAAGAGCTAGCACAAACCGTGTTTGATTTAGAGTTCCAAATACATGTATCTCTATAGGAGAAAACAGAGTGAAACCTAAAAATGAAAACGGTTACTGCAAATGAACGGTTTAACCTAGAAGAACGAAATTTGGTGAGCCAAGTGGTTTTGGTGTACTGATCATTACCTGAAAGAATCATCAATATTGGGTAAAAAAATGTTTGCTGAGATTTCAGGCAACTCGTAGTTTTTTGGAAGCTTGGCAACCCCTTTCCATGAAAGTGATTTTCGCCAGTCTCTGCTTAGGGCTACATCAACAGCAAACAAAGCTTAGAGATAGAAATTGAAACTGCTTTATTGTGTCAACTTTCAAAGAGCTAGCACAAACCGTGTTTGATTTAGAGTTCCAAATACATGTATCCCTATAGGAGAAAACAGAGTGAAACCTAAAAATGTAAACGGTTACTGTAAACGAACGGTTTAACGTAGAAGAATCAAATTTGGTGAGCCACGTGGTTTTGGTGTACTGATCATTACCTGAAAGAATCATCAATATTGGGTGAAAAAATCTTTGCTGAGATTTCAGGCAACTCGTAGTTTTTTGGAAGCTTGGCAACCCCTTTCCATGAAAGTGATTTTCGCCAGTCTCTGCTTAGGACTACATCAACAGCAAACAAACCATAGAGAGAGAACTTGAAACTGCTTTATTGTGTCAAGTTTCAAAGAGCTAGCACAAACTGTGTATCATTTAGAGTTCCAAATACATGTATCCCTATAGGAGAAAACAGAGTGAAACCTAAAAATGAAAACGGTTACTGCAAACGAACGGTTTAACCTTGAAGAACGAAATTTGGTGAGCCAAGTGGTTTTAGTGTACTGATCATTACCTGAAAGAATCATCAAGATTGGGTGAAAAAATGTTTGCTGAAATTTCAGGCAACTCGTAGTTTTTTGGAAGCTTGGCAACCCCTTTCCATGAAAGTGATTTTCGCCAGTCTCTGCTTAGGGCTACATCAACAGCAAACAATCCATAGAGATAGAACTTGAAACTGATTTATTGTGTCAAGTTTCAAAGAGCTAGCACAAACCGTTTTTGATTTAGAGTTCCAAATACATGTATCCCTATAGGAGAAAACAGAGTGTAACCTAAAAATGTAAACGGTTACTGCAAACAAACGGTTTAACCTAGAAGAATGAAATTTGGTGAGCCAAGTGGTTTTGGTATACTGATCATTACCTGAAAAAATCATCAAGATTGGGTGAAAAAATGTTTGCTGAGATTTCAGGCAACTCGTAGTTTTTTAGAAGATTGGCAACCCCTTTCCATGAAAGTGATTTTCGCCAGTCTCTGCTTAGAGCTACATCAACAGCAAACAAATTATAGAGATAGAACTTGAAACTGCTTTATTATGTCAAGTTTCAAAGAGCTAGCACAAACCGTGTTTGATTTAGAGTTCCAAATACATGTATCTCTATAGGAGAAAACAGAGTGAAACCTAAAAATGAAAACGGTTACTGCAAACGAACGGTTTAACCTAGAAGAACGAAATTTTGTGAGCCAAGTGGTTTTGGTGTACTGATCATTACCTGAAAGAATCATCAAGATTGGGTGAAAAAATGTTGGCTGAGATTTCAGGCAACTCGTAGTTTATTTGAAGCTTGGCAACCCCTTTCCATGAAAGTGATTTGCGCCAGTCTCTTCTTAGGGCTACATCAACAGCAAACAAACCATAGAGATAGAACTTAAAACTTCTTTATTGTGTCAAGTTTCAAAGAGCTAGCACAAACCATGTTTGATTTAGAGTTCCAAATACATGCATCCCTATAGGAGAAAACAGAGTGAAACCTAAAAATGAAAACGGTTACTGCAAACGAACGGTTTAACCTAGAAGAACGAAATTTGGTGAGCCAAGTGGTTTTAGTGTACTGATCTTTACCTGAAAAAATCATCAAGATTGGGTGAAAAAAGTTTTGCTGAGATTTCAGGCAACTCGTAGTTTTTTGGAAGCTTGCCAACCCCTTTCCATGAAAGTGATTTTCGCCAGTCTCTGCTTAGGGCTACATCAACAGCAAACACACCATAGAGACAGAACTTGAAACTGCTTTATTTTGTCAGGTTTCAAATAGCTACCACAAACCGTGTTTGATTTAGAGTTCCAAATACATGTATCCCTATAGGAGAAAACAAAGTGAAACCTAAAAATGAAAACGGTTACTGCAAACGAACGGTTTATCCTAAAAGAACAAAATTTGGTGAGCCAAGAGGTTTTATTGTACTGATCATTACCTGAAAGAATCATCAACATTGGGTGAAAAAATGGTTGCGGATATTTCAGGCAAATCGTAGTTTTTTGGAAGTTTTTTAACCCCTTTCCATGAAACTGATTTTCGTCAGTCTGCTTAGGGCTACATCAACAGCAAACAATCCATAGAGATAGAACATGAAACTGCTTTATTGTGTCAAGTTTCAAAGAGCTAGCACAAACCGTTTTTTATTTAAAGTTCCAAATACATGTATTCCTATAGGAAAAAACAGTGAAACCTAAAAATCAAAACGGTTACTGCAAACGAACGGTTTTACCTAGAAGAACGAACTTGGTGAGCCTAGTGGTTTTGATGTACTGATCATTACCTGAAAGAATCATCAAGATTGGGTGAAAAAATGTTGGCTGAGATTCAGGCAACTCCTAGTTTTTTAAAAGCTTGGCAACCCCTTTCCATGAAAGTGATTTTCGCCAGTCTCTGCTTAGAACTACATCAACAGCAAACAAAGCATAGAGATAGAACTTGAAACTGCTTCATTGTGTCAAGTTTCAAAGAGCTAGCACAAACCGTGTTTGATTTGGAGTTCCAAATACATGTATCCCTATAGGAGAAAACAGAGTGAAACCTAAAAATGAAAATGGTTACTGCAAACGAACGGTTTAACCTAGAAGAATGAAATTTGGTGAGCCAAGTGGTTTTGGTGTACTGATCATTACCTGAAAGAATCATCAAGATTGGGTTAAAAAATATTTGCTGAGATTTCAGGCAACTCATAGTTTTTTGGAAGCTTGGCAACCCCTTTCCATGAAAGTGATTTTCGCCAGTATCTGCTTAGGGCTACATCAACAGCAAACAAACCATAGAGATAGAACTTGAAACTGCTTCATTGTGTCAAGTTTCAAAGAGCTAGAACAAACCGTGTTTGATTTAGAGTTACAAGTACATGTATCCCTATAGGAGAAAACAGAGTGAAACCTAAAAATGAAAATGGTTGCTGCAAAAGAACGGTTTAACCTAGAAGAACGAAACTTGGTGAGCCTAGCGGTTTTGGTGTACTGTTCATTACCTGAAAGAATCATCAAGATTGGGTGAAAAAATGTTTGCTGAGATTTCAGGCAATTCGTAGTTTTTTGGAAGCTTGGCAACCCCTTTCCATGAAACTGATTTTTGTCAGTCTGCTTAGGGCTACATCAACAGCAAACAAACCATAGAGAAAAAACTTGAAACTGCTTTATTGTGTCAAGTTTCAAAGAGCTAGCACAAACCGTGTTTGATTTAGAGTTCCAAATACATGTATTCCTATAGGAGAAAGCAGAGTGAAACCTAAAAATGAAAACGGTTACTGCAAACGAACGGTTTAAACTAGAAGAACGAAATTTGGTGAGCCAAGTAGTTTTGGTGTACTGATCATTACCTGCTAGAATTATCAAGATTGGGTAAAAAAATGTTTGCTGAGATTTCAGGCAACTCGTAGTTTTTTGTGAGCATGGCAACCCCTTTCCATGTCAGTAATTTTCACCAGTCTCTGCTTGGTGCTACATCAACAGCAAACAAACCATAGATATAGAACTTGAAACTGCTTTATTGTGTCAAGTTTCAAAGAGCTAGCACAAACCGTGTTCATTTAGAGTTCCAAATACATGTATCCCTATAGGAGTAAACAGAGTGAAACCTAAAAATGAAAACGGTTACTGCAAACGAAAGGTTTAACCTAGAAGAACGAAATTTGGTGAGCCAAGTGGTTTTGGTGTACTGATCATTACCTGAAAGAATCATCAAGATTGGGTTAAAAAATATTTGCTTAGATTTCAGGCAACTCATAGTTTTTTGGAAGCTTGGCAACCCCTTTCCATGAAAGTGATTTTCGCCAGTCTCTGCTTAGGGCTACATCAACAGCAAACAAACCATAGAGATAGAACTTGAAACTGCTTCATTGTGTCAAGTTTCAAAGAGCTAGAACAAACCGTGTTTGATTTAGAGTTACAAGTACATGTATCCCTATAGGAGAAAACAGAGTGAAACCTAAAAATGAAAATGGTTGCTGCAAAAGAACGGTTTAACCTAGAAGAACGAAACTTGGTGAGCCTAGCGGTTTTGGTGTACTGTTCATTACCTGAAAGAATCATCAAGATTGGGTGAAAAAATGTTTGCTGAGATTTCAGGCAATTCGTAGTTTTTTGGAAGCTTGGAAACCCCTTTCCATGAAACTGATTTTTGTCAGTCTGCTTAGGGCTACATCAACAGCAAACAAACCATAGAGAAAAAACTTGAAACTGCTTTATTGTGTCAAGTTTCAAAGAGCTAGCACAAACCGTGTTTGATTTAGAGTTCCAAATACATGTATTCCTATAGGAGAAAGCAGAGTGAAACCTAAAAATGAAAACGGTTACTGCAAACGAACGGTTTAAACTAGAAGAACGAAATTTGGTGAGCCAAGTAGTTTTGGTGTACTGATCATTACCTGCTAGAATTATCAAGATTGGGTAAAAAAATGTTTGCTGAGATTTCAGGCAACTCGTAGTTTTTTGTGAGCATGGCAACCCCTTTCCATGTCAGTGATTTTCACCAGTCTCTGCTTGGTGCTACATCAACAGCAAACAAACCATAGATATAGAACTTGAAACTGCTTTATTGTGTCAAGTTTCAAAGAGCTAGCACAAACCGTGTTCATTTAGAGTTCCAAATACATGTATCCCTATAGGAGTAAACAGAGTGAAACCTAAAAATGAAAACGGTTACTGCAAACGAAAGGTTTAACCTAGAAGAACGAAATTTGGTGAGCCAAGTGGTTTTGGTGTACTGATCATTACCTGAAAGAATCATCAAGATTGGGTTAAAAAATATTTGCTGAGATTTCAGGCAACTCATAGTTTTTTGGAAGCTTGGCAACCCCTTTCCATGAAAGTGATTTTCGCCAGTCTCTGCTTAGGGCTACATCAACAGCAAACAAACCATAGAGATAGAACTTGAAACTGCTTCATTGTGTCAAGTTTCAAAGAGCTAGAACAAACCGTGTTTGATTTAGAGTTACAAGTACATGTATCCCTATAGGAGAAAACAGAGTGAAACCTAAAAATGAAAATGGTTGCTGCAAAAGAACGGTGTAACCTAGAAGAACGAAACTTGGTGAGCCTAGCGGTTTTGGTGTACTGTTCATTACCTGAAAGAATCATCAAGATTGGGTGAAAAAATGTTTGCTGAGATTTCAGGGAATTCGTAGTTTTTTGGAAGCTTGGCAACCCCTTTCCATGAAACTGATTTTTGTCAGTCTGCTTAGGGCTACATCAACAGCAAACAAACCATAGAGAAAAAACTTGAAACTGCTTTATTGTGTCAAGTTTCAAAGAGCTAGCACAAACCGTGTTTGATTTAGAGTTCCAAATACATGTATTCCTATAGGAGAAAGCAGAGTGAAACCTAAAAATGAAAACGGTTACTGCAAACGAACGGTTTAAACTAGAAGAACGAAATTTGGTGAGCCAAGTAGTTTTGGTGTACTGATCATTACCTGCTAGAATTATCAAGATTGGGTAAAAAAATGTTTGCTGAGATTTCAGGCAACTCGTAGTTTTTTGTGAGCATGGCAACCCCTTTCCATGTCAGTGATTTTCACCAGTCTCTGCTTGGTGCTACATCAACAGCAAACAAACCATAGATATAGAACTTGAAACTGCTTTATTGTGTCAGGTTTCAAAGAGCTAGCACAAACCGTGTTCATTTAGAGTTCCAAATACATGTATCCCTATAGGAGTAAACAGAGTGAAACCTAGAAATGAAAACGGTTACTGCAAACGAAAGGTTTAACCTAGAAGAACGAAATTTGGTGAGCCAAGTGGTTTTGGTGTACTAATCATTACCTGAAAGAATCATCAAGATTGGGTTAAAAAATATTTGCTGAGATTTCAGGCAACTCATAGTTTTTTGGAAGCTTGGCAACCCCTTTCCATGAAAGTGATTTTCGCCAGTCTCTGCTTAGGGCTACATCAACAGCAAACAAACCATAGAGATAGAACTTGAAACTGCTTCATTGTGTCAAGTTTCAAAGAGCTAGAACAAACCGTGTTTGATTTAGAGTTACAAGTACATGTATCCCTATAGGAGAAAACAGAGTGAAACCTAAAAATGAAAATGGTTGCTGCAAAAGAACGGTGTAACCTAGAAGAACGAAACTTGGTGAGCCTAGCGGTTTTGGTGTACTGTTCATTACCTGAAAGAATCATCAAGATTGGGTGAAAAAATGTTTGCTGAGATTTCAGGGAATTCGTAGTTTTTTGGAAGCTGGCAACCCCTTTCCATGAAACTGATTTTTGTCAGTCTGCTTGGGGCTACATCAACAGCAAACAAACCATAGAGAAAAAACTTGAAACTGCTTTATTGTGTCAAGTTTCAAAGAGCTAGCACAAACCGTGTTTGATTTAGAGTTCCAAATACATGTATTCCTATAGGAGAAAGCAGAGTGAAACCTAAAAATGAAAACGGTTACTGCAAACGAACGGTTTAAACTAGAAGAACGAAATTTGGTGAGCCAAGTAGTTTTGGTGTACTGATCATTACCTGCTAGAATTATCAAGATTGGGTAAAAAAATGTTTGCTGAGATTTCAGGCAACTCGTAGTTTTTTGTGAGCATGGCAACCCCTTTCCATGTCAGTGATTTTCACCAGTCTCTGCTTGGTGCTACATCAACAGCAAACAAACCATAGATATAGAACTTGAAACTGCTTTATTGTGTCAAGTTTCAAAGAGCTAGCACAAACCGTGTTCATTTAGAGTTCCAAATACATGTATCCCTATAGGAGTAAACAGAGTGAAACCTAGAAATGAAAACGGTTACTGCAAACGAAAGGTTTAACCTAGAAGAACGAAATTTGGTGAGCCAAGTGGTTTTGGTGTACTGATCATTACCTGAAAGAATCATCAAGATTGGGTGAAAAAAAGTTTGCTGAGATTTCAGGCAACTTGTAGTTTTTTGGAAGCTTGGCAACTCCTTTCCATGAAAGTGATTTTCGCCAGTCTCTTCTTAGGACTACATCAACAGCAAACAAACTATAGACATAGAACTTGAAACTGCTTTATTGTGTCAAGTTTCAAAGAGCTAGCACAAACCGTGTTTGATTTAGAGTTCCAAATACATGTATCCCTATAGGAGAAAACAGAGTGAAACCTAAAAATGAACACGGTTACTGCAAACGAACGGTTTAACCTACAAGAACGAAATTTGGTGAGCCAAGTGGTTTTGGTGTACTGATCATTACCTGATAGAATAATCAAGATTGGGTGAAAAATGGTTGCTGATATTTCAGGAAACTCGTAGTTCTTTGGAAGCTTGGCAACCCCTTTCCATGAAAGTGATTTTCGCCAGTCTCTGCTTAGGGCTATATCAACAGCAAACAAACCATAGAGATAGAACTTGAAACTGCTTTATTGTGTCAAGTTTCAAAGAGGTAGCACAAACTGTGTTTGATTTAGAGTTCCAACTACAAGTATCCCTAGAGGAGAAAACAGAGTGTAACCTAAAAATGGAAACGGTAACTGCAAACGAACGGTTTAACCTAGAAGAACGAAATTTGGTGAGCCAAGTGGTTTTGGTGTACTGATCATTACCTGAAAGAATCATCAAGATTGGGTCAAAAAACGTTGGCTGAGATTTCAGGCAACTCGAGGTTTTTTGGAAGCTTGGCAAACCCTTTCCATGAAAGTGATTTTCGTCAGTCTCTGCTTAGGGCTACATCAACAGCAAACAAACCATAGAGAGAGAACTTGAAACTGCTTTATTGTGTCAAGTTTCAAAGAGCTAGCACAAACCGTGTTAGATTTAGAGTTCCAAATACATGTATCCGTATAGGAGAAAACAGAGTGAAACCTAAAAATGAAAACGGTTACTGCAAACGAACGGTTTAACCTAGAAGAACGAAACTTGGTGAGCCTAGTGGTTTTGGTGTACTCTTCATTACCTGAAAGAATCATCAAGATTGGGTGAAAAAATGTTTTCTGAGATTTCAGGCAAATCGTAGTTTTTTGGAGGCTTGGCAACCCCTTTAAATGAAAGTGATTTTCGCCATTCTCTGCTTAGGGCTACATCAACAGCAAACAAACCATAAAGATAGAGCTTGAAACTGCTTTATTGTGTCAATTTTCAAAAAGCTAGCACAAACCGTGTTTGATTAAGAGTTCCAAATACACCGATCCCTATAGAAGAAAACAGAGTGAAACCTAAAATGAAAACGGTTACTGCAAACGAAGGGTTTAAACTAGAAGAATGAAGTTTGGTGAGCCAAGTGGATTTGGTGTACTGATCATTACCTGAAAGAATCATCAAGATTGGGTGAAAAAATGTTTGCTGAAATTTCAGGCAACTCAGTTTTTTGGAGGCTTGGCAACCCCTTTAAATGAAAGTGATTTTCGCCAGTCTCTGCTTAGGGCTCCATCAACAGCAAACAAACCATAGAGATAGAACTTGAAACTGCTTTATTGTGTCAAGTTTCATTGAGCTAGCACAAACCGTGTTTGATTTAGAGTTCCAAATACATGTATCCCTATAGGAGTAAACAGAGTGAAACCTAAAAATGAAAACGGTTACTGCAAAGGACGGTTTATCCTAAAAGAATGAAATTTGGTGAGCCAAGAGGTTTTGTTGTACTGATCATTACCTGAAAGAATCATCAAGATATGGTGAAAAAATGGTTGCTGAGATTTCAGGCAAATCGTAGTTTTTTGGAAGCTTGGCAACCCCTTTCCATGAAAGTGATTTTCGCCAGTCTCTGCTTAGGGCTACATCGACAGCAAACAAACCATAGAGATAGAACTTGAAACTGCTTTATTGTGTCAATTTCAAAGAGCTATCACAAACCGTGTATCATTTAGAGTTCCAAATACATGTATCCCTATAGGAGAAAACAGAGTGAAACCTAAAAATGTAAACGGTTCCTGCAAAGGAACGGTTTAACCTAGAAGAACGAAATTTGGTGAGCCAAGAGGTTTTGGTGTACTGACCATTACCTGAAAGAATCATCAAGATTGGGTAAAAAAATGTTTGCTGAGATTTCAGGCAACTCTTAGTTTTTTGGAAGCTTGGCAACCCCTTTAAAATAAAGTGATTTTCGCCAGTCTCTGCTTAGGGCTACATCAACAGCAAACAAAGCTTAGAGATAGAACTTGAACCTTCTTTATTGTGTCAATTTTCAAAGAGCTAGCACAAACCGTGTTTGATTTAGAGTTCCAAATACATGTATCCCTGTAGGAGAAAACAGAGTGAAACCTAAAAATGACAACGGTTACTGCAAATGAACGGTTTAACCTAGAAGAACGAAATTGGGTGAGCCAAGTGGTTTTGGTGTACTGACCATTACCTGAAAGAATCATCAAGATTGGGTAAAAAAATGTTTGCTGAGATTTCAGGCAACTGTTAGTTTTTTGGAAGCTTGGCAACCCCTTTAAATGAAAAAGATTTTCGCCAGTCTCTGCTTAGGGCTACATCAACAGAAAACAAACCATAGAGATAGAACTTGAAACTGCTTTATTGTGTCAAGTTTCAAAGAGCTAGCAATAACCGTGTTTGATTTAGAGTTCCAAATACATGTATCCCTGTAGGAGAAAACAGAGTGAAACCTAAAAATGAAAACGGTTACTGTAAACGAACGGTTTAACCTAGAAGAATGAAATTTGTTGAGCCACGTGGTTTTGGTGTACTGACCATTACCTGAAAGAATCATCAATATTGGGTGAAAAAATGTTTGCTGAGATTTCAGGCAGCTCGTAGTTTTTTTGAAGCTTGGCAACCCCTTCCCATGAAAGTGATTTTCGCCAGTCTCTTCTTAGAGCTACATCAACAGCAATCAAATTATAGATATAGAACTTGAAACTGCTTTATTATGTCCAGTTTCAAAAAGCTAACAAAAACCGTGTTTGATTTAGAGTTCCAAACACATGTATCCCTATAGGAGAAAACAGAGTGAAACCTAAAAATGAAAACGGTTACTGTAAACGAACGGTTTTACCTAGAAGAATGAAATTTGGTGAGCCACGTGGTTTTGGTGTACTGATCATTACCTGAAAGAATCATCAATATTGGGTGAAAAAATCTTTGCTGAGATTTCAGGCAACTCGTAGTTTTTTGGAAGCTTGGCAACCCCTTTCCATGAAAGTGATTTTCGCCAGTCTCTGCTTAGGGCTACATCAACAGCAAACAATCCATAGAGATAGAACTTGAAACTGCTTTATTGTGTCAAGTTTCAAAGAGCTAGCACAAACCGTGTTTGATTTAGAATTCCAAATACATGTATCCCTATAGGAGAAAACAGAGTGAAACCTAAAAATGTAAACGGTTACTGCAAACGAACGGTTTAACCTAGAAGAATGAAATTTGGTGAGCCAAGTGGTTTTGGTATACTTATCATTACCTGAAAAAATCATCAAGATTGGGTGAAAAAATGTTTGCTGAGATTTCAGGCAACTCGTAGTTTTTTAGAAGCTTGGCAAACCCTTTCCATGAAAGTGATTTTCGCCAGTCTCTGCATAGAGCTACATCAACAGCAAACAAATTATAGAGATAGAACTTGAAACTGCTTTATTATGTCAAGTTTCAAAGAGCTAGCACAAACCGTGTTTGATTTAGAGTTCCAAATACATGTATCTCTATAGGAGAAAACAGAGTGAAACCTAAAAATGAAAACGGTTACTGCAAACGAACGGTTTAACCTAGAAGAACGAAATTTGGTGAGCCAAGTGGTTTTGGTATACTGATCATTACCTGAAAGAATCATCAATATTGGGTAAAAAAATGTTTGCTGAGATTTCAGGCAACTCGTAGTTTTTTGGAAGCTTGGCAACCCCTTTCCATGAAAGTGATTTTCGCCAGTCTCTGCTTAGGGCTACATCAACAGCAAACAAAGCTTAGAGATAGAACTTGAAACTGCTTTATTGTGTCAAGTTTCAAAGAGCTAGCACAAACCGTGTTTGATTTAGAGTTCCAAATACATGTATCCCTATAGGAGAAAACAGAGTGAAACCTAAAAATGCAAACGGTTACTGTAAACGAACGGTTTAACCTAGAAGAATCAAATTTGGTGAGCCACGTGGTTTTGGTGTACTGATCATTACCTGAAAGAATCATCAATATTGGGTGAAAAAATGTTTGCTGAGATTTCAGGCAACTAGTAGTTTTTTGGAAGCTTGGCAACCCCTTTCCATGAAAGTGATTTTCGCCAGGCTCTGCTTAGGACTACATCAACAGCAAACAAACCATAGAGATAGAACTTGAAACTGCTTTATTGTGTCAAGTTTCAAAGAGCTAGCACAAACTGTGTATCATTTAGAGTTCCAAATACATGTATCCCTATAGGAGAAAACAGAGTGAAACCTAAAAATGAAAACGGTTACTGCAAACGAACGGTTTAACCTAGAAGAACGAAATTTGGTGAGCCAAGTGGTTTTAGTGTACTGATCATTACCTGAAAGAATCATCAAGATTGGGTGAAAAAATGTTTGCTGAAATTTCAGGCAACTCGAAGTTTTTTGGAAGCTTGGCAACCCCTTTCCATGAAAGTGATTTTCGCCAGTATCTGCTTAGGGCTACATCAACAGCAAACAATCCATAGAGATAGAACTTGAAACTGCTTTATTGTGTCAAGTTTCAAAGAGCTAGCACAAACCGTTTTTGATTTAGAGTTCCAAATACATGTATCCCTATAGGAGAAAACAGAGTGAAACCTAAAAATGTAAACGATTACTGCAAACGAACGGTTTAACCTAGAAGAATGAAATTTGGTGAGCCAAGTGGTTTTGGTATACTGATCATTACCTGAAAAAATCATCAAGATTGGGTGAAAAAATGTTTGCTGAGATTTCAGGCAACTCGTAGTTTTTTAGAAGCTTGGCAACCCCTTTCCATGAAAGTGATTTTCGCCAGTCTCTGCTTAGAGCTACATCAACAGCAAACAAATTATAGAGATAGAACTTGAAACTGCTTTATTATGTCAAGTTTCAAAGAGCTAGCACAAACCGTGTTTGATTTAGAGTTCCAAATACATGTATCTCTATAGGAGAAAACAGAGTGAAACCTAAAAATGAAAACGGTTACTGCAAACGAACGGTTTAACCTAGAAGAACGAAATTTGGTGAGCCAAGTGGTTTTGGTGTACTGATCATTACCTGAAAGAATCATCAATATTGGGTAAAAAAATGTTTGCTGAGATTTCAGGCAACTCGTAGTTTTTTGGAAGCTTGGCAACCCCTTTCCATGAAAGTGATTTTCGCCAGTCTCTGCTTAGGGCTACATCAACAGCAAACAATCCATAGAGATAGAACTTGAAATTGCTTTATTGTGTCAAGTTTCAAAGAGCTAGCACAAACCGTGTTTGATTTAGAGTTCCAAATACATATATCCCTATAGGAGAAAACAGAGTGTAACCTAAAAATGTAAACGGTTATTGCAAACGAACGGTTTAACCTAGAAGAATGAAATTTGGTGAGCCAAGTGGTTTTGGTATACTGATCATTACCTGAAAAAATCATCAAGATTGGGTGAAAAAATGTTTGCTGAGATTTCAGGCAACTCGTAGTTTTTTAGAAGATTGGCAACCCCTTTCCATGAAAGTGATTTTCGCCAGTCTCTGCTTAGAGCTACATCAACAGCAAACAAATTATAGAGATAGAACTTGAAACTGCTTTATTATGTCAAGTTTCAAAGAGCTAGCACAAACCGTGTTTGATTTAGAGTTCCAAATACATGTATCTCTATAGGAGAAAACAGAGTGAAACCTAAAAATGAAAACGGTTACTGCAAACGAACGGTTTAACCTAGAAGAACGAAATTTGGTGAGCCAAGTGGTTTTGGTGTACTGATCATTACCTGAAAGAATCATCAATATTGGGTAAAAAAAATGTTTGCTGAGATTTCAGGCAACTCGTAGTTTTTTGGAAGCTTGGCAACCCCTTTCCATGAACGTGATTTTCGCCAGTCTCTGCTTAGGGCTACATCAACAGCAAACAAAGCTTAGAGATAGAACTTGAAACTGCTTTATTGTGTCAAGTTTCAAAGAGCTAGCACAAACCGTGTTTGATTTAGAGTTCCAAATACATGTATCCCTATAGGAGAAAACAGAGTGAAACCTAAAAATGAAAATGGTTGCTGCAAAAGAACGGTTTAACCTAGAAGAACGAAACTTGGTGAGCCTAGCGGTTTTGGTGTACTGTTCATTACCTGAAAGAATCATCAAGATTGGGTGAAAAAATGTTTGCTGAGATTTCAGGCAATTCATAGTTTTTTGGAAGCTTGGCAACCCCTTTCCATGAAACTGATTTTTGTCAGTCTGCTTAGGGCTACATCAACAGCAAACAAACCATAGAGAAAAAACTTGAAACTGCTTTATTGTGTCAAGTTTCAAAGAGCTAGCACAAACCGTGTTTGATTTAGAGTTCCAAATACATGTATTCCTATAGGAAAAAGCAGAGTGAAACCTAAAAATGAAAACGGTTACTGCAAACGAACGGTTTAAACTAGAAGAACGAAATTTGGTGAGCCAAGTGGTTTTGGTGTACTGATCATTACCTGCTAGAATTATCAAGATTGGGTAAAAAAATGTTTGCTGAGATTTCAGGCAACTCGTAGTTTTTTGTGAGCATGGCAACCCCTTTCCATGTCAGTGATTTTCACCAGTCTCTGCTTGGTGCTACATCAACAGCAAACAAACCATAGATATAGAACTTGAAACTGCTTTATTGTGTCAAGTTTCAAAGAGCTAGCACAAACCGTGTTCATTTAGAGTTCCAAATACATGTATCCCTATAGGAGTAAACAGAGTGAAACCTAGAAATGAAAACGGTTACTGCAAACGAAAGGTTTAACCTAGAAGAACGAAATTTGGTGAGCCAAGTGGTTTTGGTGTACTGATCATTTCCTGAAAGAATCATCAAGATTGGGTGAAAAAAAGTTTCCTGAGATTTCAGGCAACTTGTAGTTTTTTGGAAGCTTGGCAACTCCTTTCCATGAAAGTGATTTTCGCCAGTCTCTGCTTAGGGCTACATCAACAGCAAACAAACTATAGAGATAGAACTTGAAACTGCTTTATTGTGTCAAGTTTCAAAGAGCTAGCACAAACCGTGTTTGATTTAGAGTTCCAAATACATGTATCCCTATAGGAGAAAACAGAGTGAAACCTAAAAATGTACACGGTTACTGCAAACGAACGGTTTAACCTACAAGAACGAAATTTGGTGAGCCAAGTGGTTTTGGTGTACTGATCATTACCTGAAAGAATCATCAAGATTGGGTGAAAAATGGTTGCTGATATTTCAGGAAACTCGTAGTTCTTTGGAAGCTTGGCAACCCCTTTCCATGAAAGTGATTTTCGCCAGTCTCTGCTTAGGGCTACATCAACAGCAAACAAACCATAGAGATAGAACTTGAAACTGCTTTATTGTGTCAAGTTTCAAAGAGCTAGCACAAACTGTGTTTGATTTAGAGTTCCAACTACAAGTATCCCTAGAGGAGAAAACAGAGTGAAACCTAAAAATGAAAACGGTAACTGCAAACGAACGGTTTAACCTAGAAGAACGAAATTTGGTGAGCCAAGTGGTTTTGGTGTACTGATCATTACCTGAAAGAATCATCAATATTGGGTAAAAAAATGTTTGCTGAGATTTCAGGCAACTCGTAGTTTTTTGGAAGCTTGGCAACCCCTTTCCATGAAAGTGATTTTCGCCAGTCTCTGCTTAGGGCTACATCAACAGCAAACAAAGCTTAGAGATAGAACTTGAAACTGCTTTATTGTGTCAAGTTTCAAAGAGCTAGCACAAACCGTGTTTGATTTAGAGTTCCAAATACATGTATCCCTATAGGAGAAAACAGAGTGAAACCTAAAAATGAAAATGGTTGCTGCAAAAGAACGGTTTAACCTAGAAGAACGAAACTTGGTGAGCCTAGCGGTTTTGGTGTACTGTTCATTACCTGAAAGAATCATCAAGATTGGGTGAAAAAATGTTTGCTGAGATTTCAGGCAATTCATAGTTTTTTGGAAGCTTGGCAAACCCTTTCCATGAAACTGATTTTTGTCAGTCTGCTTAGGGCTACATCAACAGCAAACAAACCATAGAGAAAAAACTTGAAACTGCTTTATTGTGTCAAGTTTCAAAGAGCTAGCACAAACCGTGTTTGATTTAGAGTTCCAAATACATGTATTCCTATAGGAAAAAGCAGAGTGAAACCTAAAAATGAAAACGGTTACTGCAAACGAACGGTTTAAACTAGAAGAACGAAATTTGGTGAGCCAAGTAGTTGTGGTGTAGTGATCATTACCTGCTAGAATTATCAAGATTGGGTAAAAAAATGTTTGCTGAGATTTCAGGCAACTCGTAGTTTTTTGTGAGCATGGCAACCCCTTTCCATGTCAGTGATTTTCACCAGTCTCTGCTTGGTGCTACATCAACAGCAAACAAACCATAGATATAGAACTTGAAACTGCTTTATTGTGTCAAGTTTCAAAGAGCTAGCACAAACCGTGTTCATTTAGAGTTCCAAATACATGTATCCCTATAGGAGTAAACAGAGTGAAACCTAGAAATGAAAACGGTTACTGCAAACGAAAGGTTTAACCTAGAAGAACGAAATTTGGTGAGCCAAGTGGTTTTGGTGTACTGATCATTTCCTGAAAGAATCATCAAGATTGGGTCAAAAAACGTTGGCTGAGATTTCAGGCAACTCGTGGTTTTTTGGAAGCTTGGCAAACCCTTTCCATGAAAGTGATTTTCGTCAGTCTGTGCTTAGGGCTACATCAACAGCAAACAAACCATAGAGAGAGAACTTGAAACTGCTTTATTGTGTCAAGTTTCAAAGAGCTAGAACAAACCGTGTTAGATTTAGAGTTCCAAATACATGTATCCGTATAGGAGAAAAAAGAGTGAAACCTAAAAATGAAAACGGTTACTGCAAACGAACGGTTTAACCTAGAAGAACGAAACTTGGTGAGCCTAGTGGTTTTGGTGTACTCTTCATTACCTGAAAGAATCATCAAGATTGGGTGAAAAAATGTTTGCTGAGATTTCAGGCAAATCGTAGTTTTTTGGAGGCTTGGCAACCCCTTTAAATGAAAGTGATTTTCGCCATTCTCTGCTTAGGGCTACATCAACAGCAAACAAACCATAGAGATAGAGCTTGAAACTGCTTTATTGTGTCAATTTTCAAAAAGCTAGCACAAACCGTGTTTGATTAAGAGTTCCAAATACACCGATTCCTATAGAAGAAAACAGAGTGAAACCTAAAATGAAAACGGTTACTGCAAACGAAGGGTTTAAACTAGAAGAATGAAGTTTGGTGAGCCAAGTGGATTTGGTGTACTGATCATTACCTGAAAGAATCATCAAGATTGGGTGAAAAAATGTTTGCTGAAATTTCAGGCAACTCGTAGTTTTTTGGAGGCTTGGCAACCCCTTTAAATGAAAGTGATTTTCGCCAGTCTCTGCTTAGGGCTCCATCAACAGCAAACAAACCATAGAGATAGAACTTGAAACTGCTTTATTGTGTCAAGTTTCATTGAGCTAGCACTAACCGTGTTTGATTTAGAGTTACAAATACATGTATCCCTATATGAGTAAACAGAGTGAAACCTAAAAATTAAAACGGTTACTGCAAACGACGGTTTATCCTAAAAGAATGAAATTTGGTGAGCCAAGAGGTTTTGTTGTACTGATCATTACCTGAAAGAATCATCAAGATTGGGTGAAAAAATGGTTGCTGAGATTTCAGGCAAATCGTAGTTTTTTGGAAGCTTGGCAACCCCTTTCCATGAAAGTGATTTTCGCCAGTCTCTGCTTAGGGCTACATCAACAGCAAACAAACCATAGATATAGAACTTGAAACTTCTTTATTGTGTCAAGTTTCAAAGAGCTATCACAAACCGTGTTTGATTTAGAGTTCCAAATACATGTATCCCTATAAGAGAAAACAGAGTGAAACCTAAAAATGAAAACGGTTACTGCAAAGGAACGGTTTAACCTAGAAGAACGAAATTTGGTGAGCCAAGTGGTTTAGGTGTACTGATCATTACCTGAAAGAATCATCAAGATTGGGTGAAAAAATGTTTGCTGAGATTTCAGGCAACTCGTAGTTTTTTGGAAGCTTGGAAACCCCTTTCCATGAAAGTGATTTTCGCCAGTCTCTGCTTAGGGCTACATCAACAGCAAACAAAGCTTAGAGATAGAACTTGAAACTGCTTTATTGTGTCAAGTTTCAAAGAGCTAGCACAAACCGTGTTTGATTTAGAGTTCCAAATACATGTATCCCTATAGGAGAGAACAGAGTGAAACCCAAAAATGTAAACGGTTACTGTAAACGAACGGTTTAACCTAGAAGAATCAAATTTGGTGAGCCACGTGGTTTTGGTGTACTGATCATTACCTGAAAGAATCATCAATATTGGGTGAAAAAATGTTTGCTGAGATTTCAGGCAACTCGTAGTTTTTTGGAAGCTTGGCAACCCCTTTCCATGAAAGTGATTTTCGCCAGTCTCTGCTTAGGACTACATCAACAGCAAACAAACCATAGAGATAGAACTTGAAACTGCTTTATTGTGTCAATTTCAAAGAGCTAGCACAAACCGTGTATCATTTAGAGTTCCAAATACATGTATCCCTATAGGAGAAAACAGAGTGAAACCTAAAAATGTAAACGGTTACTTCAAAGGAACGGTTTAACCTAGAAGAACGAAATTGGGTGAGCCAAGAGGTTTTGGTGTACTGACCATTACCTGAAAGAATCATCAAGATTGGGTAAAAATATGTTTGCTGAGATTTCAGGCAACTCTTAGTTTTTTGGAAGCTTGGCAACCCCTTTAAAATAAAGTGATTTTCGCCAGTCTCTGCTTAGGGCTACATCAACAGCAAACAAAGCTTAGAGATAGAACTTGAACCTGCTTTATTGTGTCAATTTTCAAAGAGCTAGCACAAACCGTGTTTGATTTAGAGTTCCAAATACATGTATCCCTGTAGGAGAAAACAGAGTGAAACCTAAAAATGAAAACGGTTACTGCAAATGAACGGTTTAACCTAGAAGAACGAAATTGGGTGAGCCAAGTGGTTTTGGTGTACTGACCATTACCTGAAAGAATCATCAAGATTGGGTAAAAAAATGTTTGCTGAGATTTCAGGCAACTCTTAGTTTTTTGGAAGCTTGGCAACTTCTTTAAATGAAAGAGATTTTCGCCAGTCTCTGCTTAGGGCTACATCAACAGAAAACAAACCATAGAGATAGAACTTGAAACTGCTTTATTGTGTCAAGTTTCAAAGAGCTAGCAATAACCGTGTTTGATTTAGAGTTCCAAATACATGTATCCCTATAGGAGAAAACAGAGTGAAACCTAAAAATGAAAACGGTTACTGTAAACGAACGGTTTAACCTAGAAGAATGAAATTTGGTGAGCCACGTGGTTTTGGTGTACTGACCATTACCTGAAAGAATCATCAATATTGGGTGAAAAAATGTTTGCTGAGATTTTAGGAAACTCATAATTTTTTGGTAGCTTGGCAACACCTTTCCATGAAAGTGATTTTCGCCAGTCTCTGCTTAAGACTACATCAACAGCAAACAAACCATAGAGATAGAACTTGAAACTGCTTTATTGTGTCAAGTTTCAACGAGCTAGCACAAACCCTGTATCATTTAGAGTTCCAAATACATGTATCCCTATAGGAGAAAACAGAGTGAAACCTAAAAATGAAAACGGTTACTGCAAACGAACGGTTTAACCTAGAAGAACGAAATTTGGTGACCAAGTGGTTTTGGGGTACTGATCATTACCTGAAAGAATCATCAGGATTGGGTGGAAAAATGTTGGCTGAGATTTCAGGCAACTCGTAGTTTTTTGGAAGCTTGGCAACCCCTTTCCGTGAAAGTGATTTTCGCCAGTCTCTGCTTAGGGCTACATCAACAGCAAACAATCCAGAGAGATAGAACTTGAAACTGCTTTATTGTGTCTAGTTTCAAAGAGCTAGCACAAACCGTGTTTGATTTAGAGTTCCAAATACATGTATCCTTATTGGAGAAAACAGAGTGAAACCTAAAAATGAAAACGGTTACTGCAAACGAACGGTTTAACCTAGAAGAACGAAATTTGGTGAGCCAGGTGGTTTTGGTGTACTGATCATTACCTGAAAAAAATCATCAAGATTGGGTGAAAAAATGTTTGCTGAGATTTCAGGCACCTCGTAGTTTTTTTGAAGCTTGGCAACCCCTTCCCATGAAAGTGATTTTCGCCAGTCTCTTCTTAGAGCTACATCAACAGCAATCAAATTATAGATATAGAACTTGAAACTGCTTTATTATGTCAAGTTTCAAAAAGCTAACAAAAACCGTGTTTGATTTAGAGTTCCAAACACATGTATCCCTATAGGAGAAAAAAGAGTGAAACCTAAAAATGAAAACGGTTACTGTAAACGAACGGTTTTACCTAGAAGAATGAAATTTGGTGAGCCACGTGGTTTTGGTGTACTGATCATTACCTGAAAGAATCATCAATATTGGGTGAAAAAATCTTTGCTGAGATTTCAAAAAACTCGTAGTTTTTTGGAAGCTTGGCAACCCCTTTCCATGAAAGTGATTTTCGCCAGTCTCTGCTTAGGACTACATCAACAGCAAACAAACCATAGAGATAGAACTTGAAACTGCTTTATTGTGTCAAGTTTCAAAGAGCTAGCACAAACTGTTTATCATATAGAGTTCCAAATACATGTATCCCTATAGGAGAAAACAGAGTGAAACCTAAAAATGAAAACGGTTACTGCAAACGAACGGTTTAACCTAGAAGAACGAAATTTGGTGAGCCAAGTGGTTTTAGTGTACTGATCATTACCTGAAAGAATCATCAAGATTGGGTGAAAAAATGTTTGCTGAAATTTCAGGCAACTCGTAGTTTTTTGGAAGCTTGGCAACCCCTTTCCATGAAAGTGATTTTCGCCAGTCTCTGCTTAGGGCTACATCAACAGCAAACAATCCATAGAGATAGAACTTGAAACTGCTTTATTGTGTCAAGTTTCAAAGAGCTAGCACAAACCGTGTTTGATTTAGAATTCCAAATACATGTATCCCTATAGGAGAAAACAGAGTGAAACCTAAAAATGTAAACGGTTACTGCAAACGAACGGTTTAACCTAGAAGAATGAAATTTGGTGAGCCTAGTGGTTTTGGTATACTGATCATTACCTGAAAAAATCATCAAGATTGGGTGAAAAAATGGTTGCTGAGATTTCAGGCAACTCGTAGTTTTTTAGAAACTTGGCAAACCCTTTCCATGAAAGTGATTTTCGCCAGTCTCTGCATAGAGCTACATCAACAGCAAACAAATTATACAGATAGAACTTGAAACTGCTTTATTATGTCAAGTTTCAAAGAGCTAGCACAAACCGTGTTTGATTTAGAGTTCCAAATACATGTATCTCTATAGGAGAAAACAGAGTGAAACCTAAAAATGAAAACGGTTACTGCAAACGAACGGTTTAACCTAGAAGAACGAAATTTGGTGAGCCAAGTGGTTTTGGTGTACTGATCATTACCTGAAAGAATCATCAATATTGGGTAAAAAAATGTTTGCTGAGATTTCAGGCAACTCGTAGTTTTTTGGAAGCTTGGCAACCCCTTTCCATGAAAGTGATTTTCGCCAGTCTCTGCTTAGGGCTACATCAACAGCAAACAAAGCTTAGAGATAGAACTTGAAACTGCTATATTGTGTCAAGTTTCAAAGAGCTAGCACAAACCGTGTTTGATTTAGAGTTCCAAATACATGTATCCCTATAGGAGAAAACAGAGTGAAACCTAAAAATGCAAACGGTTACTGTAAACGAACGGTTTAACCTAGAAGAATCAAATTTGGTGAGCCACGTGGTTTTGGTGTACTGATCATTACCTGAAAGAATCATCAATATTGGGTGAAAAAATCTTTGCTGAGATTTCAGGCAACTAGTAGTTTTTTGGAAGCTTGGCAACCCCTTTCCATGAAAGTGATTTTCGCCAGTCTCTGCTTAGGACTACATCAACAGCAAACAAACCATAGAGATAGAACTTGAAACTGCTTTATTGTGTCAAGTTTCAAAGAGCTAGCACAAACTGTGTATCATTTAGAGTTCCAAATACATGTATCCCTATAGGAGAAAACAGAGTGAAACCTAAAAATTAAAACGGTTACTGCAAACGAACGGTTTAACCTAGAAGAACGAAATTTGGTGAGCCAAGTGGTTTTAGTGTAGTGATCATTACCTGAAAGAATCATCAAGATTGGGTGAAAAAAATGTTTGCTGAAATTTCAGGCAACTCGAACTTTTTTGGAAGCTTGGCAACCCCTTTCCATGAAAGTGATTTTCGCCAGTCTCTGCTTAGGGCTACATCAACAGCAAACAATCCATAGAGATAGAACTTGAAACTGCTTTATTGTGTCAAGTTTCAAAGAGCTAGCACAAACCGTTTTTGATTTAGAGTTCCAAATACATGTATCCCTATAGGAGAAAACAGAGTGAAACCTAAAAATGTAAACGGTTACTGCAAACGAACGGTTTAACATAGAAGAATGAAATTTGGTGAGCCAAGTGGTTTTGGTATACTGATCATTACCTGAAAAAATCATCAAGATTGGGTGAAAAAATGTTTGCTGAGATTTCAGGCAACTCGTGGTTTTTTAGAAGCTTGGCAACCCCTTTCCATGAAAGTGATTTTCGCCAGTCTCTGCTTAGAGCTACATCAACAGCAAACAAATTATAGAGACAGAACTTGAAACTGCTTTATTATGTCAAGTTTCAAAGAGCTAGCACAAACCGTGTTTGATCTAGAGTTCCAAATACATGTATCTCTATAGGAGAAAACAGAGTGAAACCTAAAAATGAAAACGGTTACTGCAAACGAACGGTTTAACCTAGAAGAACGAAATTTGGTGAGCCAAGTGGTTTTGGTGTACTGATCATTACCTGAAAGAATCATCAATATTGGGTAAAAAAATGTTTGCTGAGATTTCAGGCAACTCGTAGTTTTTTGGAAGCTTGGCAACCCCTTTCCATGAAAGTGATTTTCGCCAGTCTCTGCTTAGGGCTACATCAACAGCAAACAAAGCTTAGAGATAGAACTTGAAACTGCTTTATTGTGTCAAGTTTCAAAGAGCTAGCACAAACCGTGTTTGATTTAGAGTTCAAAATACATGTATCCCTATAGGAGAAAACAGAGTGAAACCTAAAAATGTAAACGGTTACTGTAAACGAACGGTTTAACCTAGAAGAATCAAATTTGGTGAGCCACGTGGTTTTGGTGTACTGATCATTACCTGAAAGAATCATCAATATTGGGTGAAAAAATCTTTGCTGAGATTTCAGGCAACTCGTAGTTTTTTGGAAGCTTGGCAACCCCTTTTCTTGAAAGTGATTTTCGCCAGTCTCTGCTTAGGACTACATCAACAGCAAACAAACCATAGAGATAGAACTTGAAACTGCTTTATTGTGTCAAGTTTCAAAGAGCTAGCACAAACTGTGTATCATTTAGAGTTCCAAATACATGTATCCCTATAGGAGAAAACAGAGTGAAACCTAAAAATGAAAACGGTTACTGCAAACGAACGGTTTAACCTAGAAGAACGAAATTTGGTGAGCCAAGTGGTTTTAGTGTACTTATCATTACCTGAAAGAATCATCAAGATTGGGTGAAAAAATGTTTGCTGAAATTTCAGGCAACTCGTAGTTTTTTGGAAGCTTGGAAACCCCTTTCCATGAAAGTGATTTTCGCCAGTCTCTGCTTAGGGCTACATCAACAGCAAACAATCCATAGAGATAGAACTTGAAACTGCTTTATTGTGTCAAGTTTCAAAGAGCTAGCACAAACCGTTTTTGATTTAGAGTTCCAAATACATGTATCCCTATAGGAGAAAACAGAGTGAAACCTAAAAATGTAAACGGTTACTGCAAACGAACGGTTTAACCTAGAAGAATGAAATTTGGTGAGCCAAGTGGTTTAGGTATACTGATCATTACCTGAAAAAATCATCAAGATTGGGTGAAAAAATGTTTGCTGAGATTTCAGGCAACTCGTAGTTTTTTAGAAGCTTGGCAAACCATTTCCATGAAAGTGATTTTCGCCAGTCTCTGCTTAGAGCTACATCAACAGCAAACAAATTATAGAGATAGAACTTGAAACTGCTTTATTATGTCAAGTTTCAAAGAGCTAGCACAAACCGTGTTTGATTTAGAGTTCCAAATACATGTATCTCTATAGGAGAAAACAGAGTGAAACCTAAAAATGAAAACGGTTACTGCAAACGAACGGTTTAACCTAGAAGAACGAAATTTGGTGAGCCAAGTGGTTTTGGTGTACTGATCATTACCTGAAAGAATCATCAATATTGGGTAAAAAAATGTTTGCTGAGATTTCAGGCAACTCGTAGTTTTTTGGAAGCTTGGCAACCCCTTTCCATGAAAGTGATTTTCGCCAGTCTCTGCTTAGGGCTACATCAACAGCAAACAATCCATAGAGATAGAACTTGAAATTGCTTTATTGTGTCAAGTTTCAAAGAGCTAGCACAAACCGTGTTTGATTTAGAGTTCCAAATACATATATCCCTATAGGAGAAAAGAGAGTGTAACCTAAAAATGTAAACGGTTATTGCAAACGAACGGTTTAACCTAGAAGAATGAAATTTGGTGAGCCAAGTGGTTTTGGTATACTGATCATTACCTGAAAAAATCATCAAGATTGGGTGAAAAAATGTTTGCTGAGATTTCAGGCAACTCGTAGTTTTTTAGAAGATTGGCAACCCCTTTCCATGAAAGTGATTTTCGCCAGTCTCTGCTTAGAGCTACATCAACAGCAAACAAATTATAGAGATAGAACTTGAAACTGCTTTATTATGTCAAGTTTCAAAGAGCTAGCACAAACCGTGTTTGATTTAGAGTTCCAAATACATGTATTCCTATAGGAAAAAGCAGAGTGAAACCTAAAAATGAAAACGGTTACTGCAAACGAACGGTTTAAACTAGAAGAACGAAATTTGGTGAGCCAAGTGGTTTTGGTGTACTGATCATTACCTGCTAGAATTATCAAGATTGGGTAAAAAAATGTTTGCTGAGATTTCAGGCAACTCGTAGTTTTTTGTGAGCATGGCAACCCCTTTCCATGTCAGTGATTTTCACCAGTCTCTGCTTGGTGCTACATCAACAGCAAACAAACCATAGATATAGAACTTGAAACTGCTTTATTGTGTCAAGTTTCAAAGAGCTAGCACAAACCGTGTTCATTTAGAGTTCCAAATACATGTATCCCTATAGGAGTAAACAGAGTGAAACCTAGAAATGAAAACGGTTACTGCAAACGAAAGGTTTAACCTAGAAGAACGAAATTTGGTGAGCCAAGTGGTTTTGGTGTACTGATCATTTCCTGAAAGAATCATCAAGATTGGGTGAAAAAAAGTTTCCTGAGATTTCAGGCAACTTGTAGTTTTTTGGAAGCTTGGCAACTCCTTTCCATGAAAGTGATTTTCGCCAGTCTCTGCTTAGGGCTACATCAACAACAAACAAACTATAGAGATAGAACTTGAAACTGCTTTATTGTGTCAAGTTTCAAAGAGCTAGCACAAACCGTGTTTGATTTAGAGTTCCAAATACATGTATCCCTATAGGAGAAAACAGAGTGAAACCTAAAAATGTACACGGTTACTGCAAACGAACGGTTTAACCTACAAGAACGAAATTTGGTGAGCCAAGTGGTTTTGGTGTACTGATCATTACCTGAAAGAATCATCAAGATTGGGTGAAAAATGGTTGCTGATATTTCAGGAAACTCGTAGTTCTTTGGAAGCTTGGCAACCCCTTTCCATGAAAGTGATTTTCGCCAGTCTCTGCTTAGGGCTACATCAACAGCAAACAAACCATAGAGATAGAACTTGAAACTGCTTTTTTGTGTCAAGTTTCAAAGAGCTAGCACAAACTGTGTTTGATTTAGAGTTCCAACTACAAGTATCCCTAGAGGAGAAAACAGAGTGAAACCTAAAAATGAAAACGGTAACTGCAAATGAACGGTTTAACCTAGAAGAACGAAATTTGGTGAGCCAAGTGGTTTTGGTGTACTGATCATTACCTGAAAGAATCATCAATATTGGGTAAAAAAATGTTTGCTGAGATTTCAGGCAACTCGTAGTTTTTTGGAAGCTTGGCAACCCCTTTCCATGAAAGTGATTTTCGCCAGTCTCTGCTTAGGGCTACATCAACAGCAAACAAAGCTTAGAGATAGAACTTGAAACTGCTTTATTGTGTCAAGTTTCAAAGAGCTAGCACAAACCGTGTTTGATTTAGAGTTCCAAATACATGTATCCCTATAGGAGAAAACAGAGTGAAACCTAAAAATGAAAATGGTTGCTGCAAAAGAACGGTTTAACCTAGAAGAACGAAACTTGGTGAGCCTAGCGGTTTTGGTGTACTGTTCATTACCTGAAAGAATCATCAAGATTGGGTGAAAAAATGTTTGCTGAGATTTCAGGCAATTCATAGTTTTTTGGAAGCTTGGCAAACCCTTTCCATGAAACTGATTTTTGTCAGTCTGCTTAGGGCTACATCAACAGCAAACAAACCATAGAGAAAAAACTTGAAACTGCTTTATTGTGTCAAGTTTCAAAGAGCTAGCACAAACCGTGTTTGATTTAGAGTTCCAAATACATGTATTCCTATAGGAAAAAGCAGAGTGAAACCTAAAAATGAAAACGGTTACTGCAAACGAACGGTTTAAACTAGAAGAACGAAATTTGGTGAGCCAAGTAGTTGTGGTGTACTGATCATTACCTGCTAGAATTATCAAGATTGGGTAAAAAAATGTTTGCTGAGATTTCAGGCAACTCGTAGTTTTTTGTGAGCATGGCAACCCCTTTCCATGTCAGTGATTTTCACCAGTCTCTGCTTGGTGCTACATCAACAGCAAACAAACCATAGATATAGAACTTGAAACTGCTTTATTGTGTCAAGTTTCAAAGAGCTAGCACAAACCGTGTTCATTTAGAGTTCCAAATACATGTATCCCTATAGGAGTAAACAGAGTGAAACCTAGAAATGAAAACGGTTACTGCAAACGAAAGGTTTAACCTAGAAGAACGAAATTTGGTGAGCCAAGTGGTTTTGGTGTACTGATCATTTCCTGAAAGAATCATCAAGATTGGGTGAAAAAAAGTTTGCTGAGATTTCAGGCAACTTGTAGTTTTTTGGAAGCTTGGCAACTCCTTTCCATGAAAGTGATTTTCGCCAGTCTCTGCTTAGGGCTACATCAACAGCAAACAAACTATAGAGATAGAACTTGAAACTGCTTTATTTTGTCAAGTTTCAAAGAGCTAGTACAAACCGTGTTTGATTTAGAGTTCCAAATACATGTATCCCTATAGGAGAAAACAGAGTGAAACCTAAAAATGTACACGGTTACTGCAAACGAACGGTTTACCCTAGAAGAACGAAACTTGGTGAGCCTAGTGGTTTTGGTGTACTGTTCATTACCTGAAAGAATCATCAAGATTGGGTGAAAAAATGTTTGCTGAGATTTCAAGCAACTCGTAGTTTTTTGGAAGCTTGGCAACCCCTTTCAATGAAAGTGATTTTCGTCAGTCTCTGCTTAGGGCTATATCAACAGCAAACAAACCCTACAGATAGAACTTGAAACTGCTTTATTGTGTCAAGTTTCAAAGAGCTAGCAGAAACCTGATTTAGAGTTCCAAATTCATGTATCCCTATAGGAGAAAACAGAGTGAAACCTAAAAATGAAAACGGTTACTGCAAACGAATGGTTTAACCTAGAAGAACGAAATTTAGTGAGCCAAGTGGTTTTGGTGTACCGCTGATTACCTGAAAATATAATCAAGATTGGGCGAAAATATGTTTGCTGAGATTTCAGGCAACTCGTAGTTTTTTCGAAGCTTGGCAACCCCTTTCCATGAAAGTGATTTTCGCCAGTCTCTGCTTAGGGCTAGATCAACAGCAAACAAACCATAGAGATAGAACTTGAAACTGCTTTATTGTGTCAAGTTTCTTAAAGCTAGCACAAACCGTGTTTGATTTAGAGTTCCAAATACATGTATTTGTATAGGAGAAAACACAATGAAACCAAAAAATGAAAACGGTTACTGCAAACGAACGGTTTAACCTAGAAGAACGAAATTTGGTGAGCCAAGTGGTTTTGGTGTACTGATCATTACCTGAAAGAATCATCAAGATTGGGTGAAAAAATTTTGGCTGAGATTTCAGGCAACTCGTAGTTTTTTTGAAGCTTGGCAACCCCTTTCCATGAAAGTGATTTGCGCCAGTCTCTTCTTAGGGCTACATCAACAGCAAACAAACCATAGAGATAGAACTTAAAACTTCTTTATTGTGTCAAGTTTCAAAGAGCTAGCACAAACCATGTTTTATTTAGAGTTCCAAATACATGCATCCCTATAGGAGAAAACAGAGTGAAACCTAAAAATGAAAACGGTTACTGCAAACGAACGGTTTAACCTAGAAGAACGAAATTTGGTGAGCTAAGTGGTTTTAGTGTACTGATCTTTACCTGAAAAAATCATCAAGATTGGGTGAAAAAAGTTTTGCTGAGATTTCAGGCAACTCGTAGTTTTTTGGAAGCTTGCCAACCCCTTTCCATGAAAGTGATTTTCGCCAGTCTCTGCTTAGGGCTACATCAACAGCAAACACACCATAGAGACAGAACTTGAAACTGCTTTATTGTGTCAGGTTTCAAATACCTAGCACAAACCGTGTTTGATTTAGAGTTCCAAATACATGTATCCCTATAGGAGAAAACAGAGTGAAACCTAAAAATGAAAACGGTTACTGCAAACGAACGGTTTATCCTAAAAGAACAAAATTTGGTGAGCCAAGAGGTTTTATTGTACTGATCATTACCTGAAAGAATCATCAACATTGGGTGAAAAAATGGTTGCTGAGATTTCAGGCAAATCGTAGTTTTTTGGAAGTTTTTTAACCCCTTTCCATAAAACTGATTTTCGTCAGTCTGCTTAGGGCTACATCAACAGCAAACAATCCATAGAGATAGAACATGAAACTGCTTTATTGTGTCAAGTTTCAAAGAGCTAGCACAAACCGTTTTTTATTTAAAGTTCCAAATACATGTATTCCTATAGGAAAAAACAGTGAAACCTAAAAATCAAAACGGTTACTGCAAACGAACGGTTTTACCTAGAAGAACGAACTTGGTGAGCCTAGTGGTTTTGATGTACTGATCATTACCTGAAAGAATCATCAAGATTGGGTGAAAAAATGTTGGCTGAGATTCAGGCAACTCCTAGTTTTTTAAAAGCTTGGCAACCCCTTTCCATGAAAGTGATTTTCGCCAGTCTCTGCTTAGAACTACATCAACAGCAAACAAAGCATAGAGATAGAACTTGAAACTGCTTCATTGTGTCAAGTTTCAAAGAGCTAGCACAAACCGTGTTTGATTTGGAGTTCCAAATACATGTATCCCTATAGGAGAAAACAGAGTGAAACCTAAAAATGAAAATGGTTACTGCAAACGAACGGTTTAACATAGAAGAATGAAATTTGGTGAGCCAAGTGGTTTTGGTGTACTGATCATTACCTGAAAGAATCATCAAGATTGGGTTAAAAAATATTTGCTGAGATTTCAGGCAACTCATAGTTTTTTGGAAGCTTGGCAACCCCTTTCCATGAAAGTGATTTTCGCCAGTCTCTGCTTAGGGCTACATCAACAGCAAACAAACCATAGAGATAGAACTTGAAACTGCTTCATTGTGTCAAGTTTCAAAGAGCTAGAACAAACCGTGTTTGATTTAGAGTTACAAGTACATGTATCCCTATAGGAGAAAACAGAGTGAAACCTAAAAATGAAAATGGTTGCTGCAAAAGAACGGTTTAACCTAGAAGAACGAAACTTGGTGAGCCTAGCGGTTTTGGTGTACTGTTCATTACCTGAAAGAATCATCAAGATTGGGTGAAAAAATGTTTGCTGAGATTTCAGGCAATTCGAAGTTTTTTGGAAGCTTGGCAACCCCTTTCCATGAAACTGATTTTTGTCAGTCTGCTTAGGGCTACATCAACAGCAAACAAACCATAGAGAAAAAACTTGAAACTGCTTTATTGTGTCAAGTTTCAAAGAGCTAGCACAAACCGTGTTTGATTTAGAGTTCCAAATACATGTATTCCTATAGGAGAAAGCAGAGTGAAACCTAAAAATGAAAACGGTTACTGCAAACGAACGGTTTAAACTAGAAGAACGAAATTTGGTGAGCCAAGTAGTTTTGGTGTACTGATCATTACCTGCTAGAATTATCAAGATTGGGTAAAAAAATGTTTGCTGAGATTTCAGGCAACTCGTAGTTTTTTGGAAGCTTGGCAACCCCTTTCCATGTCAGTGATTTTCACCAGTCTCTGCTTGGTGCTACATCAACAGCAAACAAACCATAGATATAGAACTTGAAACTGCTTTATTGTGTCAAGTTTCAAAGAGCTAGCACAAACCGTGTTTGATTTAGAGTTCCAAATGCATGTATCCCTATAGGAGAAAAGAGAGTGAAACCTAAAAATGAAAATGGTTGCTGCAAAAGAACGGTTTAACCTAGAAGAACGAAACTTGGTGACCCTAGCGGTTTTGGTGTACTGTTCATTACATGAAAGAATCATCAAGATTGGGTGAAAAAATGTTTGCTGAGATTTCAGGGAATTCGTAGTTTTTTGGAAGCTTGGCAACCCCTTTCCATGAAACTGATTTTTGTCAGTCTGCTTAGGGCTACATCAACAGCAAACAAACCATAGAGAAAAAACTTGAAACTGCTTTATTGTGTCAAGTTTCAAAGAGCTAGCACAAACCGTGTTTGATTTAGAGTTCCAAATACATGTATTCGTATAGGAGAAAGCAGAGTGAAACCTAAAAATGAAAACGGTTACTGCAAACGAACGGTTTAAACTAGAAGAACGAAATTTGGTGAGCCAAGTAGTTTTGGTGTACTGATCATTACCTGAAAGAATCATCAAGATTGGGTCAAAAAACTTTGGCTGAGATTTTAGGCAACTCGTGGTTTTTTGGAAGCTTGGCAAACCCTTTCCATGAAAGTGATTTTCGTCAGTCTCTGCTTAGTGCTACATCAACAGGAAACAAACCATAGAGAGAGAACTTGAAACTGCTTTATTGTGTCAAGTTTCAAAGAGCTAGCACAAACCGTGTTAGATTTAGAGTTCCAAATACATGTATCCGTATAGGAGAAAACAGAGTGAAACCTAAAAATGAAAACGGTTACTGCAAACGAACGGTTTAACCTAGTAGAACGAAACTTGGTGAGCCTAGTGGTTTTGGTGTACTCTTCATTACCTGAAAGAATCATCAAGATTGGGTGAAAAAATGTTTGCTGAGATTTCAGGAAAATCGTAGTTTTTTGGAGGCTTGGCAACCCCTTTAAATGAAAGTGATTTTCGCCATTCTCTGCTTAGGGCTACATCAACAGCAAACAAACCATAGAGATAGAGCTTGAAACTGCTTTATTGTGTCAATTTTCAAAAAGCTAGCACAAACCGTGTTTGATTAAGAGTTCCAAATACACCGATCCCTATAGAAGAAAACAGAGTGAAACCTAAAATGAAAACGGTTACTGCAAACGAAGGGTTTAAACTAGAAGAATGAAGTTTGGTGAGCCAAGTGGATTTGGTGTACTGATCATTACCTGAAAGAATCATCAAGATTGGGTGAAAAAATGTTTGCTGAAATTTCAGGCAACTCGTAGTTTTTTGGAGGCTTGGCAACCCCTTTAAATGAAAGTGATTTTCGCCAGTCTCTGCTTAGGGCTCCATCAACAGCAAACAAACCATAGAGATAGAACTTGAAACTGCTTTATTGTGTCAAGTTTCATTGAGCTAGCACAAACCGTGTTTGATTTAGAGTTCCAAATACATGTATCCCTATAGGAGTAAACAGAGTGAAACCTAAAAATGAAAACGGTTACTGCAAACGACGGTTTATCCTAAAAGAATGAAATTTGGTGAGCCAAGAGGTTTTGTTGTACTGATCATTACCTGAAAGAATCATCAAGATTCGGTGAAAAAATGGTTGCTGAGATTTCAGGCAAATCGTAGTTTTTTGGAAGCTTGGCAACCCCTTTCCATGAAAGTGATTTTCGCCAGTCTCTGCTTAGGGCTACATCAACAGCAAGCAAACCATAGATATAGAACTTGAAACTGCTTTATTGTGTCAAGTTTCAAAGAGCTATCACAAACCGTGTTTGATTTAGAGTTCCAAATACATGTATCCCTATAAGAGAAAACAGAGTGAAACCTAAAAATGAAAACGGTTACTGCAAACGAACGGTTTAACCTAGAAGAACGAAATTTGGTGAGCCAAGTGGTTTAGGTGTACTGATCATTACCTGAAAGAATCATCAAGATTGGGTGAAAAAATGTTTGCTGAGATTTCAGGCAACTCGTAGTTTTTTGGAAGCTTGGAAACCCCTTTCCATGAAAGTGATTTTCGCCAGTCTCTGCTTAGGGCTACATCAACAGCAAACAAAGCTTAGAGATAGAACTTGAAACTGCTTTATTGTGTCAAGTTTCAAACAGCTAGCACAAACCGTGTTTGATTTAGAGTTCCAAATACATGTATCCCTATAGGAGAAAACAGAGTCAAACCTAAAAATGTAAACGGTTACTGTAAACGAACGGTTTAACCTAGAAGAATCAAATTTGGTGAGCCACGTGGTTTTGGTGTACTGATCATTACCTGAAAGAATCATCAATATTGGGTGAAAAAATGTTTGCTGAGATTTCAGGCAACTCGTAGTTTTTTGGAAGCTTGGCAACCCCTTTCCATGAAAGTGATTTTCGCCAGTCTCTGCTTAGGACTACATCAACAGGAAACAAACCATAGAGATAGAACTTGAAACTGCTTTATTGTGTCAATTTCAAAGAGCTAGCACAAACCGTGTATCATTTAGAGTTCCAAATACATGTATCCCTATAGGAGAAAACAGAGTGAAACCTAAAAATGTAAACGGTTACTGCAAAGGAACGGTTTAACCTAGAAGAACGAAATTGGGTGAGCCAAGAGGTTTTGGTGTACTGACCATTTCCTGAAAGAATCATCAAGATTGGGTATAAAAATGTTTGCTGAGATTTCAGGCAACTCTTAGCTTTTTGGAAGCTTGGCAACCCCTTTCCATGAAAGTGATTTTCGCCAGTCTCTGCTTAGGGCTACATCAACAGCAAACAAAGCTTAGAGATAGAACTTGAACTTGCTTTATTGTGTCAATTTTCAAAGAGCTAGCACAAACCGTGTTTGATTTAGAGTTCCAAATACATGTATCCCTGTAGGAGAAAACAGAGTGAAACCTAAAAATGAAAACGGTTACTGCAAATGAACGGTTTAACCTAGAAGAACGAAATTGGGTGAGCCAAGTGGTTTTGGTGTACTGACCATTACCTGAAAGAATCATCAAGATTGGGTAAAAAAATGTTTGCTGAGATTTCAGGCAACTCTTAGTTTTTTGGAAGCTTGGCAACCCCTTTAAATGAAAGAGATTTTCGCCAGTCTCTGCTTAGGGCTACATCAACAGAAAACAAACCATAGAGATAGAACTTGAAACTGCTTTATTGTGTCAAGTTTCAAAGAGCTAGCAATAACCGTGTTTGATTTAGAGTTCCAAATACATGTATCCCTGTAGGAGAAAACAGAGTGAAACCTAAAAATGAAAACGGTTACTGTAAACGAACGGTTTAACCTAGAAGAATGAAATTTGGTGAGCCACGTGGTTTTGGTGTACTGACCATTACCTGAAAGAATCATCAATATTGGGTGAAAAAATGTTTGCTGAGATTTTAGGAAACTCATAATTTTTTGGTAGCTTGGCAACCCCTTTCCATGAAAGTGATTTTCGCCAGTCTCTGCTTAAGACTACATCAACAGCAAACAAACCATAGAGATAGAACTTGAAACTGCTTTATTGTGTCAAGTTTCAACGAGCTAGCACAAACCGTGTATCATTTAGAGTTCCAAATACATGTATCCCTATAGGAGAAAACAGAGTGAAACCTAAAAATGAAAACGGTTACTGCAAACGACCGGTTTAACCTAGAAGAACGAAATTTGGTGAGCCAAGTGGTTTTGGGGTACTGATCATTAACTGAAAGAATCATCAGGATTGGGTGGAAAAATGTTGGCTGAGATTTCAGGCAACTCGTAGTTTTTTGGAAGCTTGGCAACCCCTTTTCATGAAAGTGATTTTCGCCAGTCTCTGCTTAGGGCTACATCAACAGCAAACAATCCAGAGAGATAGAACTTGAAACTGCTTTATTGTGTCTAGTTTCAAAGAGCTAGCACAAACCGTGTTTGATTTAGAGTTCCAAATACATGTATCCTTATAGGAGAAAACAGAGTGAAACCTAAAAATGTAAACGGTTACTGCAAACGAACGGTTTAACCTAGAAGAACGAAATTTGGTGAGCCAGGTGGTTTTGGTGTACTGATCATTACCTGAAAAAAATCATCAAGATTGGGTGAAAAAATGTTTGCTGAGATTTCAGGCAACTCGTAGTTTTTTTGAAGCTTGGCAACCCCTTCCCATGAAAGTGATTTTCGCCAGTCTCTTCTTGGAACTACATCAACAGCAATCAAATTATAGATATAGAACTTGAAACTGCTTTATTATGTCAAGTTTCAAAAAGCTAACAAAAACCGTGTTTGATTTAGAGTTCCAAACACATGTATCCCTATAGGAGAAAACAGAGTGAAACCTAAAAATGAAAACGGTTACTGTAAACGAACGGTTTTACCTAGAAGAATGAAATTTGGTGAGCCACGTGGTTTTGTTGTACTGATCATTACCTGATAGAATCATCAATATTGGGTGAAAAAATCTTTGCTGAGATTTCAGGCAACTCGTAGTTTTTTGGAAGCTTGGCAACCCCTTTCCATGAAAGTGATTTTCGCCAGTCTCTGCTTAGAGCTACATCAACAGCAAACAAATTATAGACATAGAACTTGAAACTGCTTTATTATGTCAAGTTTCAAAGAGCTAGCACAAACCGTGTTTGATTTAGAGTTCCAAATACATGTATCTCTATAGGAGAAAACAGAGTGAAACCTACAAATGAAAACGGTTACTGCAAACGAACAGTTTAACCTAGAAGAACGAAATTTTGTGAGCCAAGTGGTTTTGGTGTACTGATCATTACCTGAAAGAATCATCAATATTGGGTAAAAAAATGTTTGCTGAGATTTCAGGCAACTCGTAGTTTTTTGGAAGCTTGGCAACCCCTTTCCATGAAAGTGATTTTCGCAGTCTCTGCTTAGGGCTACATCAACAGCAAACAAAGCTTAGAGATAGAACTTGAAACTGCTTTATTGTTTCAAGTTTCAAAGAGCTAGCACAAACCGTGTTTGATTTAGAGTTCCAAATACATGTATCCCTATAGGAGAAAACAGAGTGAAACCTAAAAATGGAAACGTTTACTGTAAACGAACGGTTTAACCTAGAAGAATCAAATTTGGTGAGCCACGTGGTTTTGGTGTACTGATCATTACCTGAAAGAATCATCAATATTGGGTGAAAAAATCTTTGCTGAGATTTCAGGCAACTCCTAGTTTTTTGGAAGCTTGGCAAACCCTTTCCATGAAAGTGATTTTCGCCAGTCTCTGCTTAGGACTACATCAACAGCAAACAAACCATAGAGATAGAACTTGAAACTGCTTTATTGTGTCAAGTTTCAAAGAGCTAGCACAAACTGTGTATCATTTAGAGTTCCAAATACATGTATCCCTATAGGAGAAAACAGAGTGAAACCTAAAAATGAAAACGGTTACTGCAAACGAACGGTTTAACCTAGAAGAACGAAATTTGGTGAGCCAAGTGGTTTTAGTGTACTGATTATTACCTGAAAGAATCATCAAGATTGGGTGAAAAAAATGTTTGCTGACATTTCAGGCAACTCGTAGTTTTTTGGAAGCTTGGCAACCCCTTTCCATGAAAGTGATTTTCGCCAGTCTCTGCTTAGGGCTACATCAACAGCAAACAATCCATAGAGATAGAACTTGAAACTGCTTTATTGTGTTAAGTTTCAAAGAGCTAGCACAAACCGTTTTTGATTTAGAGTTCCAAATACATGTATCCCTATAGGAGAAAACAGAGTGAAACCTAAAAATGAAAACGGTTACTGCAAACGAACGGTTTAACCTAGAAGAACGAAATTTGGTGAGCCAAGTGGTTTTGGTGTACTGATCATTACCTGAAAGAATCATCAATATTGGGTAAAAAAATGTTTGCTGAGATTTCAGGCAACTCGTAGTTTTTTAGAAGCTTAGCAACACCTTTCCATGAAAGTGATTTTCGCCAGTCTCTGCTTAGAGCTACATCAACAGCAAACAAATTGCAGAGATAGAACTTGATACTGCTTTATTATGTCAAGTTTCAAAGAGCTAGCACAAACCGTGTTTGATTTAGAGTTCCAAATACATGTATCCCTATAGGACAAAACAGAGTGAAACCTAAAAATGAAAACGGTTACTGCAAACGAACGGTTTAACCTAGAAGAACGAAATTTAGTGAGCCAAGTGGTTTTAGTGTACTGATCATTACCTGAAAGAATCATCAAGATTGGGTGAAAAAATGTTTGCTGAGATTTCAGGCAACTCTTAGTTTTTTAGAAGCTTGGCAACCCCTTTCCATGAAAGTGATTTTCGCCAGTCTCTGGTTAGGGCTACATCAACAGCAAACAATCCATAGAGATAAGAACTTGAAACTGCTTTATTGTGTCAAGTTTCAAAGAGCTAGCACAAACCGTGTTTGATTTAGAGTTCCAAATACATGTATCCCTATAGGAGAAAACAGAGTGAAACCTAAAAATGAAAACGGTTACTGCAAACGACAGGTTTAACCTAGAAGAACGAAATTTTGTGAGCCAAGTGGTTTTGGTGTACTGATCATTACCTGAAAGAATCATCAAGATTGGGTGAAAAAATATTTTCTGAGATTTTAGGCAACTCGTAGTTTTTTAGAAGCTTGGCAACCCCTTTCCATAAAAGTGATTTTCGCCAGTCTCTGCTTAGAGATACATCAAAGGCAAACAAATTATAGAGATAGAACTTGAAACTGCTTTATTATGTCAAGTTTCAAAGAGCTAGCACAAACCGTGTTTGATTTAGAGTTCCAAATACATGTATCCCTATAGGAGAAAACAGAGTGAAACCTAAAAATGTAAACAGTTACTGCAAACGAACGGTTTAACCTAGAAGAATGAAATTTGGTGAGCCAAGTGGTTTTGGTATACTGATCATTACCTGAAAAAATCATCAAGATTGGGTGAAAAAATATTTGCTGAGATTTCAGGCAACTCGTAGTTTTTTAGAAGCTTGGCAAACCCTTTCCATGAAAGTGATTTTCGCCAGTCTCTGCTTAGAGCTACATCAACAGTAAACAAACCATAGAGATAGAACTTGAAACTGCTTTATTATGTCAAGTTTCAAAGAGCTAGCACAAACCGTGTTTGATTTAGAGTTCCAAATATGTGTATCTCTATAGGAGAAAACAGAGTGAAACCTAAAAATGAAAACGGTTACTGCAAACGAACGGTTTAACCTAGAAGAACGAAATTTGGTGAGCCAAGTGGTTTGGGTATACTGATCAGTACCTAAAAGAATCATCCACATTGGGTGAAAAAATGTTTGCTGAAATTTCAGGCAACTCGTAGTTTTCTGGAAGCTTGGCCACCCCTTTCCATGAAAGTGATTTTCGCCAGTCTCTGCTTAGGGCTACATCAACAGCAAACAAACCGTAGAGATAGAACTTGAAACTGCTTTATTGTGTCAAGTTTCAAAGAGCTAGCACAAACCGTGTTTGATTAAGAGTTCCAAATACATGCATCCCTATAGGAAAAATCAGAGTGAAACCTAAAAATGAAAACGGTTACTGCAAACGAACGGTTTAACTTAGAAGAACGAAATTTGGTGAGCCAAGTGGTTTTGGTGTACTGATCATTACCTGAAAGAATCATCAAGATTGGGTGAAAAAATGTTTGCTCAGATTTCAGGCAACGTGTAGTTTTTTGGAAGCTTGGCAACCCCTTTCCATGAAAGTGATTTTCATCAGTGTGCTTAGGGCTATATGAACAGCAAACAATCCATAGAGATAGAACTTGAAACTGCTTTATTGTGTCAAGTTTCAAAGAGCTAGCACAAACCGAGTTTCATTTAGAGTTTCGAATACATGTATTCCTATAGGAGCAAACAGAGTGAAACCTAAAAATGAAAACGGTTACTGCAAACGAACGATTTAACCTAGAAGAACGAAATTTGGTGAGCCAAGTGGTTTTGTTGTACTGATCATTACCTGAAAGAATCATCAAGATTGGGTGAAAAAATGTTTGCTGAGATTTCATGCAACTCGTAGTTTTTTGGAAGCTTGGCAACCCCTTTCCATCAAAATGATTTTCACCAGTCTCTGCTTAGGGCTACATCAACAGCAAACAAACCATAGAGAAAACACTTGAAACTCCTTTACTGTGTCAAGTTTCGAAGAGCTAGCACAAACCGTGTTTGATTTAGAGTTCCAAATACATGTATCTCTATAGGAGAAAACAGAGTGAAACCTAAAAATGTAAACGGTTACTGCAAACGAACGGTTTAACCTTGAAGAACGAAATTTGGTGAACCTAGTGGTTTTGGTGTACTGATCATTACCTGAAACAATCATCAAGATTGGGTGAAAAAATGTTGGCTGAGCTTTCAGGAAACTCGTAGTTTTTTGGAAGCTTGGCAACCCCTTTCCATGAAAGTGATTTTCGGCAGTCTCTGCTTAGGGCTACATCAACAGCAATCAAAGCATAGAGATAGAACTTGAAACTACTTTATTGTGTCAAGTTTCAAAGAGCTAGCTCAAACCGTGTTTGATTTAGAGTTCCAAATACATGTATCCCTATAGGAGAAAACAGAGTGAAACCTAAAAATGAAAACGGTTACTGCAATGAACGGTTTAACCTAGAAAAACGAAATTTGGTGAGCGAAGTTGTTTTGGTGTACTGATCATTACCTGAAAGAATCATCAAGATTGCGTGAAAAAATGTTTGCTGCGATTTCAGGCATCTCGTAGTTTTTGGAAAGCTTGGCAACCGCTTTAAATGAAATTGATTTGCGCCAGTCTCTGCTTAGGGCTACATCACCAGCAAACATTGCATAGGTATAGAACTTGAAACTGCTTTATTGGGTCAAGTTTCAAAGAGCTAGCACAAACCGTGTTTGATTTACAGTTCCAAATACATGTATCCCTATAGGAAAAAACAGAGTGAAACCTAAAAATGAAAACGGTTACTGCAAACGAACGGTTTAATCTAGAAGAACGAAATTTAGTGAGCCAAGTGGTTTTGGTGTACTGATCATTACCTGAAAGAATCATCAAGATTCGGTGAGAAAAAGTTTGCTGAGATTTCAGGCAACTCGTAGTTTTTTGGAAGCTTGGCAACCCCTTTCCATGAAAGTGATTTTCGCCAGTCTCTTCTTAGGGCTACATCAACAGCAAACAAACCATAGAGAGAGAACTTGAAACTGCTTTATTGTGTCAAGTTTCAAAGAGCTAGCACAAACCGTGTTTGATTTAGACTTCCAAATACATGTATCCCTATAGGAGAAAACAGAGTGAAACCTAAAAATGAAAACGGTTACTGCAAACGAACGGTTTAACCTAGAAGAACGAAATTTGGTGAGCCAAGTGGTTTTGGTGTACTGATCATTACCTGAAAGAATCATCAATATTGGGTAAAAAATGTTTGCTGAGATTTCAGGCAACTCGTAGTTTTTTGGAAGCTTGGCAACCCCTTTCCATGAAAGTGATTTTCGCCAGTCTCTGCTTAGGGCTACATCAACAGCAAACAATCCATAGAGATAGAACTTGAAATTGCTTTATTGTGTCAAGTTTCAAAGAGCTAGCACAAACCGTTTTTGATTTAGAGTTCCAAATACATGTATCCCTATAGGAGAAAACAGAGTGAAACCTAAAAATGTAAACGGTTACTGCAAACGAACGGTTTAACCTTGAAGAACGAAATTTGGTGAACCTAGTGGTTTTGGTGTACTGATCATTACCTGAAAGAATCATCAAGATTGGGTGAAAAAATGTTGGCTGAGCTTTCAGGAAACTCGTAGTTTTTTGGAAGCTTGGCAACCCCTTTCCATGAAAGTGATTTTCGGCAGTCTCTGCTTAGGGCTACATCAACAGCAATCAAAGCATAGAGATAGAACTTGAAACTACTTTATTGTGTCAAGTTTCAAAGAGCTAGCTCAAACCGTGTTTGATTTAGAGTTCCAAATACATGTATCCCTATAGGAGAAAACAGAGTGAAACCTAAAAATGAAAACGGTTACTGCAAATGAACGGTTTAACCTAGAAAAACGAAATTTTGTGAGCGACGTTGTTTTGGTGTACTGATCATTACCTGAAAGAATCATCAAGATTCGGTGAAAAAATGTTTGCTGCGATTTCAGGCGTCTCGTAGTTTTTGGAAAGCTTGGCAACCGCTTTAAATGAAATTGATTTTCGCCAGTCTCTGCTTAGGGCTACATCAACAGCAAACATTGCATAGGTATAGAACTTGAAACTGCTTTATTGGGTCAAGTTTCAAAGAGCTAGCACAAACCGTGTTTGATTTACAGTTCCAAATACATGTATCCCTATAGGAGAAAAAAGGGTGAATCCTCAAAATGAAACCGGTTACTGCCAACGAACGGTTTAACCTAGAAGAACGAAATTTCGCGAGCCAAGTGGGATTGGTGTACTGATCATTACCTGAAGTTTCATCAAGATTGGGTGAAAAAGTGTGTGCTGAGATTTCTGGCAACTCGTAGTTTTTTGGAAGCTTGGCAACCCCTTTCCATGAAAGTGATTTTCGCCAGTCTCCTCTTAGGGCTACATCAACAGCAAACAAACCATAGAGAGAGAACTTGAAACTGCTTTATTGTGTCAAGTTTCAAAGAGCTAGCACAAACCGTGTTTGATTTAGAGTTCCAAATACATGTATCCCTATAGGAGAAAACAGAGTGAAACCAAAAAATGAAAACGGTTACTGCAAACGAACGGTTTAACCTAGAAGAACGAAATTTGGTGAGCCAAGTGGTTTTAGTGTACTGATCACTACCTGAAAGAATCATCAAGATTGGGTGAAATAATGTTTGCTGAGATTTCAGGGAACTCGTAGTTTTTTGGAAGATTGGCAACCCCTTTCCATGAAAGTGATTTTCGCCAGTCTCTGGTTAGGGCTACATCAACAGCAAACAATCCATAGAGATAAGAACTTGAAACTGCTTTATTGTGTCAAGTTTCAAAGAGCTAGCACAAACCGTGTTTGATTTAGAGTTCCAAATACATGTATCCCTATAGGAGAAAAACAGAGTGAAACCTAAAAATGAAATCGGTTATTGCAAACGACAGGTTTAACCAAGAAGAACGAAATTTGGTGAGCCAAGTGGTTTTGGTGTACTGATCATTACCTGAAAGAATCATCAATATTGGGTAAAAAAATGTTTGCTGAGATTTCAGGCAACTCGTAGTTTTTTGGAAGCTTGGCAACCCCTTTCCATGAAAGTGATTTTCGCCAGTCTCTGCTTAGGGCTACATCAACAGCAAACAAAGCTTAGAGATAGAACTTGAAAATGCTTCATTGTGTCAAGTTTCAAAGAGCTAGCACAAACCGTGTTTGATTTAGAGTTCCAAATACATGTATCCCTATAGGAGAAAACAGAGTGAAACCTAAAAATGAAAACGGTTACTGTAAACGAACGGTTTAACCTAGAAGAACGAAATTTGGTGAGCCACGTGGTTTTGGTGTACTGATCATTACCTGAAAGAATCATCAAGATTGGGTGAAAAAATGTTTGCTGAGATTTCAGGCAACTCGTAGTTTTTTGGAAGCTTGGCAACCCCTTTTTATGAAAGTGATTTTCGCCAGTCTCTGCTTAGGACTACATCAACAGCAAACAAACCATAGAGATAGAACTTGAAAATGCTTTATTGTGTCAAGTTTCAAAGAGCTAGCACAAACCGTGTATCATTTAGAGTTCCAAATACATGTATCCCTATAGGAGAAAACAGAGTGAAACCTAAAAATGAAAACGGTTACTGCAAACGAACGGTTTAACCTAGAAGAACGAAATTTGGTGAGCCAAGTGGTTTTAGTGTACTGATCACTACCTGAAAGAATCATCAAGATTGGGTGAAAAAATGTTTGCTGAAATTTCAGGAAACTCGTAGTTTTTTGGAAGCTTGTCAACCCATTTCCATGAAAGTGATTTTCGCCAGTCTCTGCTTAGGGCTACATCAACAGCAAACAATCCATAGAGATAGAACTTGAAACTGCTTTATTGTGTGAAGTTTCAAAGAGCTAGCACAAACAGTGTTTGATTTAGAGTTCCAAATACATGTATCCCTATAGGAGAAAACAGAGTGAAACCTAAAAATGTAAACGGTTACTGCAAACGAACGGTTTAACCTAGAAGAACGAAATTTGGTGAGCCAAGTGGTTTTGGTATACTGATCATTACCTGAAAAAATCATCAAGATTGGGTGAAAAAATATTTGCTGAGATTTCAGGCAACTCGTAGTTTTTTAGAAGCTTGGCAACCCCTTTCCATGAAAGTGATTTTCGCCAGTCTCTGCTTAGAGCTACATCAACAGCAAACAAATTACAGAGATAGAACTTGAAACTGCTTTATTATGTCAAGTTTCAAAGAGCTAGCACAAACCGTGTTTGATTTAGAGTTCCAAATACATGTATCCCTATATGAGAAAACAGAGTGAAACCTAAAAATGAAAACGGTTATATGCAAACGAACGGTTTAACCTAGAAGAACGAAATTTGGTGAGCCAAGTGGTTTTAGTGTACTGATCATTACCTGAAAGAATCATTAAGATTGGTTGAAAAAATGTTTGCTGAGATTTAGGGAACTCGTAGTTTTTTGGAATATTGGCAACCCCTTTCCATGAAAGTGATTTTCGCCAGTCTCTGGTTAGGGCTACATCAACAGCAAACAATCCATAGAGATAAGAACTTGAAACTGCTTTATTGAGTCAAGTTTCAAAGAGTTAGCACAATCCGTGTTTGATTTAGAGTTCCAAATACATGTATTCCTATAGGAGAAAACAGAGTGAAACCTAAAAATGAAAACGGTTACTGCAAACGACAGGTTTAACCAAGAAGAACGAAATTTGGTGAGCCAAGTGGTTTTGGTGTACTGATCATTACCTGAAAGAATCATCAAGATTGGGTGAAAAAATATTTTCTGAGATTTCAGGCAACTCGTAGTTTTTTAGAAGCTTGGCAACCCCTTTCCATAAAAGTGATTTGGCCAGTCTCTGCTTAGAGCTACATCAACAGCAAACAAATTATAGAGATAGAACTTGAAACTTCTTTATTATGTCAAGTTTCAAAGAGCTAGCACAAACCGTGTTTCATTTAGAGTTCCAAATACATGTATCCCTATAGGAGAAAACAGAGTGAAACCTAAAAAATTAAACGGTTACTGCAAACGAAAGTTTTAACCTAGAAGTATGACATTTGGTGAGCCAAGTGGTTTTGGTATACTGATCATTACCTGAAAAAATCATGAAGATTGGGTGAAAAAATGTTTGCTGAGATTTCAGGCAACTCGTAGTTTTTTAGAAGCTCGGCAACCCCTTTCCATGAAAGTGATTTTCGCCAGTCTCTGCTTAGAGCTACATCAACAGCAAACAAAACATAGAGATAGAACTTGAAACTGCTTTATTGTGTCAAGTTTCAAAGAGCTAGCACAAACCGTGTTTGATTTAGAGTTCCAAATATATGTATCTCTATAGGAGAAAACAGAGTGAAACCTAAAAATGTAAACGGTTACTGCTAACGAACGGTTTAACCTAGAAGAACGAAATTTGGTGAGCCAAGTGGTTTTGGTGTACTGATCATTACCTGAAAGAATCATCAATATTGGGTAAAAAAATGTTTGCTGAGATTTCAGGCAACTCGTAGTTTTTTGGAAGCTTGGCAACCCCTTTCCATGAAAGTGATTTTCGCCAGTCTCTGCTTAGGGCTAAATCAACAGCAAACAAAGCTTAGAGATAGAACTTGAAACTGCTTTATTGTGTCAAGTTTCAAAGAGCTAGCACAAACCGTGTTTGATTTAGAGTTCCAAATACATGTATCCCTAAAAGAGAAAACAGAGTGAAACCTAAAAATGAAAACGGTTACTGTAAACGAACGGTTTAACCTAGAAGAATCAAATTTGGTGAGCCACGTGGTTTTGGTGTACTGATCATTACCTGAAAGAATCATCAATATTGGGTGAAAAAATGTTTGCTGAGATTTCAGGCAACTCATAGTTTTTTGGAAGCTTGGCAACCCCTTTCCATGAAAGTGATTTTCGCCAGTCTGTGCTTAGGACTACATCAACAGCAAACAAACCATAGAGATAGAACTTGAAACTGCTTTATTGTGTTAAGTTTCAAAGAGCTAGCACAAACCGTGTTTGATTTAGAATTCCAAATACATGTATCCCTATAGGAGAAAACAGAGTGAAACCAAAAAATGAAAACGGTTACTGCAAACGAACGGTTTAACCTAGAAGAACGAAATTTGGTGAGCCAAGTGGTTTTAGTGTACTGATCATTACCTGAAAGAATCATCAAGATTGGGTGAAAAAATGTTTGCTGAGATTTCAGGCAACTCGTAGTTTTTTAGAAGCTTGGCAACCCCTTTCTATGAAAGTGATTTTCGCCAGTCTCTGCTTAGAGCTACATCAACAGCAAACAAATTACAGAGATAGAACTTGAAACTGCTTTATTATGTCAAGTTTCAAAGAGCTAGCACAAAAAGTGTTTGATTTAGAGTTCCAAATACATGTATCCCTAGAGGAGAAAACAGAGTGAAACCTAAAAATGAAAACGGTTACTGCAAACGAACGGTTTAACATAGAAGAACGAAATTTGGTGAGCCAAGTGGTTTTGGTGTACTGATCATTACCTGAAAGAATCATCAAGATTGGGTGAAAAAATTTTGCTGAGATTTCAGGCAACTCGTAGTTTTTCGGAAGCTTGGCAACCACTTTAAATGAAAGTGATTTTCGCCAGTCTCTGCCTAGGGCTACATCAACAGCAAACAAACCATAGAGATAGAACTTGAAACTGCTTTATTGTGTCAAGTTTCAAATAGCTAGCACAAACCGTGTTTGATTTAGAGTTCCAAATACATGTATCCCTATAGGAGAATACAGAGTGAAACCTAAAAATGAAAACGGTTACTGCAAACGAACGGTTTAACCTAGAAGAACGAAATTTGGTGAGCCAAGTGGTGTTGGTGTACTGATCATTACCTGAAAGAATCATCAAGATTGGGTGAAAAAATGTTTGCTGAGATTTCAGGCAACTCGTAGTTTTTTGGAAGCTTAGCAACCCCTTTCCATGAAAGTGATTTTCCCCAGTCGCTGCTTAGGGCTACATCAACAGCAAACAAACCATCGTGATAGAACTTGAAACTGCTTTATTGTGTCAAGTTTCAAAGAGCTAGCAGAAACCGTGTTTGATTTAGAGTTCCAAATACATGTATCCCTAGAGGAGAAAACAGAATGAAACCTAAAAATAAAAACGGTTACTGCAAACGAACGGTTTAACCAAGAAGAACGAAATTTGGTGAGTCAAGTGGTTTTGGTGTACTGATCATTACCTGAAAGAATCATCAAGATTGGGTGAAAAAATGTTTGCTGAGATTTCAGGCAACTCGTTGTTTTTAGGAAGTTTGGCAACCCCTTTCCATGAAAGTGGTTTTCGCCAGTCTCTGCTTATTGCTACATCAACAGCAAACAAACCGTAGAGATAGAACATGAAACTGCTTTATTGTGTCAAGTTTCAAAGAGCTAGCAAGATCCATGTTTGAGTTAGAGTTCCAAATACATGTATCCCTATAGGAGAAAACCGAGTGAAACCTAAAAATGAAAACGGTTACTGCAAACGAACGGTTTAACCTAGAAGAACGAAATTTGGTGAGCCAAGTGGTTTTGGTGTACTGATCATTACCTGAAAGAATCATCAAGATTGGGTGAAAAAATGTTTGCTGAGATTTCAGGGAACTCGTAGTTTTTTGGAAGCTTGGCAACCCCTTTCCATGAAAGTGATTTTCGCCAGTCTCTTCTTAGGGCTACATCAACAACAAACAAACCATAGAGATAGAACTTGAAACTGCTTTATTGTGTCAAGTTTCAAAAAGCTAGCACAAACCGTGTTTGATTTAGAGTTCCAAATACATGTATCCCTATAGGAGAAAACAGAGTGAAACCAAAAAATAAAAAAGGTTAGTGCAAACGAACGGTTTAACCTAGAAAAACGAAATTTGGTGAGCCAAGTGGTTTTGGTGTACTGATCATTACCTGAAACAATCATCAATATTGGGTGAAAAAATGTTTGCTGAAATTTTAGGCAACTCCTAGTTTTTTGGAAGCAGGGCAACCCCTTTAAATGAAAGTCATTTTCGCCACTCTCTGCTTAGGGCTACATCAACAGCAAACAAACCATAGAGATAGAACTTGAAACTGCTTTATTGTGTCAAGTTTCAAAGAGATAGCACCAACCGTGTTTGATTTAGAGATCCAAATACATGTATCCCTTGAGGAGAAAACAGAGTGAAACCTAAAAATGAAAACGGTTACTGCAAACGAACGGTTTAACCTAGAAGAACGAAATTTGGTGAGCCAAGTGGTTTTGGTGTACTGATCATTACCTGAAAGAATCATCAAGATTGGGTGAAAAAATGTTTGCTGAGATTTCAGGCAACTCGTAGTTTTTTGGAAGCTTGGCAACCACTTTAAATGAAAGTGATTTTCGCCAGTCTCTGCTTAGGGCTACATCAACAGCAAACAAACCATAGAGATAGAACTTGAAACTGCTTTATTGTGTCAAGTTTCAAAGAGATAGCAAAAACCGTGTTTGATTTAGAGTTCCAAATACATGTATCCCTTGAGGAGATAACAGAGTGAAACCTAAAAATGTAAACGGTTACTGCAAACGAACGGTTTAACCTACAAGAACGAAATTTGGTGAGCCAAGTGGTTTTGGTGTACTGATCATTACCTGAAAGAATCATCAAGATTGGGTGAAAAAATGTTTGCTGAGATTTCAGGCAACTCGTAGTTTTTTGGAAGCTTGGCAACCCCTTTCCATGAAAGTGATTTTCGCCAGTCGCTGCTTAGGGCTACATCAACAGCAAACAAACCATAGTGATAGAACTTGAAACTGCTTTATTGTGTCAAGTTTCAAAGAGCTAGCAGAAACCGTGTTTGATTTAGAGTTCCAAATACATGTATCCATATAGGAGAAAACAGAATGAAACCTAAAAATAAAAACGGTTACTGCAAACGAACGGTTTAACCAAGAAGAACGAAATTTGGTGAGTCAAGTGGTTTTGGTGTACTGATCATTACCTGAAAGAATCATCAAGATTGGGTGAAAAAATGTTTGCTGAGATTTCAGGCAACTCGTAGTTTTTAGGAAGTTTGGCAACCCCTTTCCATGAAAGTGATTTTCGCCAGTCTCTGCTTATTGCTACATCAACAGCAAACAAACCGTAGAGATAGAACATGAAACTGCTTTATTGTGTCAAGTTTCAAAGAGCTAGCAAGATCCATGTTTGAGTTAGAGTTCCAAATACATGTATCCCTATAGGAGAAAACAGAGTGAAACCTAAAAATGAAAACGGTTACTGCCAACGAACGGTTTAACCTAGAAGAACGAAATTTGGTGAGCCAAGTGGTTTTGGTGTACTGATCATTACCTGAAAGAATCATCAAGATTGGGTGAAAAAATGTTTGCTGAGATTTCAGGGAACTCGTAGTTTTTTGGAAGCTTGGCAACCCCTTTCCATGAAAGTGATTTTCGCCAGTCTCTTCTTAGGGCTACATCAACAAAAAACAAACCATAGAGATAGAACTTGAAACTGCTTTATTGTGTCAAGTTTCAAAGAGCTAGCACAAACCGTGTTTGATTTAGAGTTCCAAATACATGTATCCCTATAGGAGAAAACAGAGTGAAACCAAAAAATAAAAAAGGTTAGTACAAACGAACGGTTTAACCTAGAAAAACGAAATTTGGTGAGCCAAGTGGTTTTGGTGTACTGATCATTACCTGAAAGAATCATCAATATTGGGTGAAAAAATGTTTGCTGAAATTTTAGGCAACTCCTAGTTTTTTGGAAGCAGGGCAACCCCTTTAAATGAAAGTGATTTTCGCCACTCTCTGCTTAGGGCTACATCAACAGCAAACAAACCATAGAGATAGAACTTGAAACTGCTTTATTGTGTCAAGTTTCAAAGAGATAGCACAAACCATGTTTGATTTAGAGTTCCAAATACATGTATCCCTTGAGGAGAAAACAGAGTGAAACCTAAAAATGAAAACGGTTACTGCAAACGAACGGTTTAACCTAGAAGAACGAAATTTGGTGAGCCAAGTGGTTTTGGTGTACTGATCATTACCTGAAAGAATCATCAAGATTGGGTGAAAAAATGTTTGCTGAGATTTCAGGCAACTCGTAGTTTTTTGGAAGCTTGGCAACCACTTTAAATGAAAGTGATTTTCGCCAGTCTCTGCTTAGGGCTACATCAACAGCAAACAAACCATAGAGATAGAACTTGAAACTGCTTTATTGTGTCAAGTTTCAAAGAGATAGCACAAACCGTGTTTGATTTAGAGTTCCAAATACATGTATCCCTTGAGGAGAAAACAGAGTGAAACCTAAAAATGTAAACGGTTACTGCAAACGAACGGTTTAACCTAGAAGAACGAAATTTGGTGAGCCAAGTGGTTTTGGTGGACTGATCATTACCTGAAAGAATCATCAAGATTGGGTGAAAAAATGTTTGCTGAGATTTCAGGCAACTCGTAGTTCTTTGGAAGCTTGGCAACCCCTTTCCATGAAAGTGATTTTCGCCAGTCTCTGCTTAGGACTACATCAACAGCAAACAAACCATAGAGATAGAACTTGAAACTGCTTTATTGTGTCAAGTTTCAAAGAGCTAGCACAAACCGTGTTTGATTTAGAGTTCCAAATACATATATCCCGATAGGAGAAAACAGAGTGAAACCTAAAAATGAAAACGGTTACTGCAAACGAACGGTTTAACCTAGAAAAACGAAATTTGGTGAGCCAAGTGGTTTTGGTGTACTGATCATTACCTGAAAGAATCATCAATATTGGGTGAAAAATTGTTTGCTGAGATTTTAGGCAACTCCTAGTTTTTTGAAAGCATGGCAACCCCTTTAAATTAAAGTGATTTTCACCAGTCTCTGCTTAGGGCTACATCAACAGCAAACAAACCATAGAGATAGAACTTGAAACTGCTTTATTGTGTCAAGTTTCAAAGAGCTAGCACAAACCGTGTTTTATTTAGTGTTCCAAATACATGTATCCCTATAGGAGAAAACAGAGTGAAACCTAAAAATGAAAACTGTTAATGTAAACGAACGGTTTAACCTAGAAGAATGAAATTTGGTGAGCCAAGTGGTTTTGGTGTACTGATCATTACCGGAAAGAATCATCAATATTGGGTGAAAAAATGTTTGCTGAGATTTCAGGCAACTCGTAGTTTTTTGGAAGCTTGGCAACCCCATTCCATGAAAGTGATTTTCGCCAGTCTCTGCTTAGGGCTACATCAACAGCAAACAAACCATAGAGATAGAACTTGAAACTGCTTTATTGTGTCAAGTTTCAAAGAGCTAGCACAAACCGTGTATCATTTAGAGTTCCAAATACATGTATCCCTATAGGAGAAAACAGAATGAAACCTAAAAATGAAAACGGTTACTGCAAACGAACGGTTTAACCTAGAAGAACGAAATCTGGTGAGCCAAGTGGTTTTAGTGTACTGATCATTACCTGAAAGAATCATCAAGATTGGGTGAAAACATGTTTGCTGAGATTTCAGGCAACTCGTATTTTTTTGGAAGCTTGGTAACCCCTTTCCATGAAAGTGATTTTCGCCAGTCTCTGCTTAGGGCTACATCAACAGCAAACAATCCATAGAGTTAGAACTTGAAACTGCTTTATTGTGTCAAGATTCAAAGAGCTAGCACAAACCGTATTTGATTTAGAGTTCCAAATACATGTATCCCTATAGGAGAAAACAGAGTGAAACCTAAAAATGGAAACGGTTACTGCAAACAAACGGTTTAACCTAGAAGAACGAAATTTTGTGAGCCAAGTGGTTTTGGTGTACTGATCATTACCTGAAAGAATCATCAAGATTGGGTGAAAAAATGTTTGCTGAGATTTCAGGAAACTCGTAGTTTTTTGGTAGCTTGGCATCCCCTTTCCATGAAAGTGATTTTCGCCAGTATCTGCTTAGGGCTACATCAACAGCAAACAAACCATAGAGATAGAACTTGAAACTGCTTTATTGTGTCAAGTTTCAAAGAGCTAGCACAAACCGTGTTTGATTTAGAGTTCCAAATACATGTATCCCTATAGGAGAAAACAGAGTGAAACCTTAAAATAAAAACGGTTACTGCAAACGAACGGTTTAACCTTGAAGAACGAAACTTGGTGAGCCAAGGGGTTTTGGTGTACTGATCATTACCTGAAAGAATCATCAAGATTGGGTGAAAAAATGTTTGCTGAGATTTCAGGCAACTCGTAGTTTTTTGGAAGCTTGGCAACCCCTTTCCATGAAATTGATTTTCGCCAGTCTCTGCTTAGGGCTACATGAACAGGAAACAAACCATAGAGATAGAACTTGAAACTGCTTTATTGTGTCAAGTATCAAAGAGCTAGAACAAACCGAGTTTCATTTACAGTTTCGAATACATGTATTCCTATAGGAGCAAACAGAGTGAAACCTAAAAATGAAAACGGTTACTGCAAACAAACGGTTTAACCTAAAAGTATGAAATTTGGTGAGCCAAGTGGTTTTGGTGTACTGATTATTACCTGAAAGAATCATCAAGATTGGGTAAAAAAATATTTGCTGAGATTTCAGGCAACTCGTAGTTTTTTGGAAGCTCGCCAACCCCTTTCCATGAAAGTGAATTTCGCCAGTCTCTGCTTAGGGCTACATCAACAGCAAACAAAGCATAGAGATAGAACTTAAAACTACTCTACTGCGTCAAGTTTCAAAGAGCTAGCACAAACCGTGTTTGATTTAGAGTTCCAAATACATGTATCCCTATAGGAGAAAACAGAGTGAAACCTAAAAATGAAAACGGTTACTGCAAACGAACGGTTTAACCTAGATGAACGAAATTTGGTGAGCCAAGTTGTTTTGGTGTACTGATCATTACCTGAAAGAATCATCAAGATTGGGTGAAAAAATGTTTGCTGAGATTTCAGGCAACTCGTAGTTTTTTGGAAGTTTGGCAACCCCTTTCCATGAAAGTGATTTTCGCCAGTCTCTGCTTTGGGCTACATCAACAGCAAACAAGGCATAGAGATAGAACTTGAAACTGCTCTATTGTGTCAAGTTTCAAAGAGCTAGCACAAACCGTGTTTGATTTAGAGTTCAAAATACATGTATCCCTAGAGGAGAAAACAGAGTGAAACCTAAAAATGAAAACGGTTACTGCAAACCAACGGTTTAACCTGGAAGAACGAAATTTTGTGAGCCAAGTGGTTTTGGTGTACTGATCATTACCTGAAAGAATCATCAAGATTGGGTGAAAAAATGTTTGCTGAGATTTCAGGAAACTCGTAGTTTTTTGGAAGCTTGGCATCCCCTTTCCATGAAAGTGATTTTTGCCAGTCTCTGCTTATTGCTACATCAACAGCAAACAAACCATAGACATAGAACTTAAAACAGCTCTATTGTGTCAAGTTTCAAAGAGCTAGCACAAACCGTGTTTGATTTAGAGTTCCAAATACATGTATCCCTATAGGAGAAAACAGAGTGAAACCTTAAAATAAAAACGGTTACTGCAAACGAACGGTTTCACCTTGAAGAACGAACCTTGGTGAGCCAAGGGGTTTTGTGTACTGATCATTACCTGAAAGAATCATCAAGATTGGGTGAAAAAATGTTTGCTGAGATTTCAGGCAACTCGTAGTTTTTTGGAAGCTTGGCAACCCCTTTCAATGAAAGTGATTTTCGCCAGTCTCATCTTTTGGCAACATCAACAGCAAACAAATCATATAGATAGAACATGAAACTGCTTTATTGTGTCAAGTTTCAAAGAGCTAGAACAAACCGTGTTTGATTTAGAGTTCAAAATACATGTATCCCTATAGGAGAAAACAGAGTGAAACCTAAAAATGAAAACGGTTACTGCAAACAAACGGTTTAACCTAGAAGTATGAAATTTGGTGAGCCAAGTGGTTTTGGTGTACTGATCATTACCTGAAAGAATCATCAAGATTGGGTGAAAAAATGTTTGCTGAGATTTCAGGCAACTCGTAGTTTTTTGGAAGCTCGGCAACCCCTTTCCATGAAAGTGAATTTCGCCAGTCTCTGCTTAGGGCTACATCAACAGCAAACAAAGCATAGAGATAGAACTTGAAACTGCTCAATTGTGTCAAGTTTCAAAGAGCTAGCACAAACCGTGTTTGATTTAGAGTTCCAAATACATGTATCCCTAGAGGAGAAAACAGAGTGAAACCTAAAAATGAAAACGGTAACTGCAAACGAACGGTTTAACCTAGAAGAACGAAATTTGGTGAGCCAAGTGGTTCTGGTGTACTAATCCTTACCTGAAAGAATCATCAAGATTGGGTGAAAAAATGTTTGCTGAGATTTCAGGCAACTCGTAGTTTTATGGAAGCTTGGCAACCCCTTTCCATGAAAGTGATTTTTGCCAGTCTCTGCTTAGAGCTACATCAACAGCAAACAAAGCATAGAGATAGAACTTGAAACTGCTCTATTGCGTCAAGTTTCAAAGAGCTAGCACAAACCGTGTTTGATTTAGAGTTCCAAATACATGTATCCCTAGAGGAGAAAACAGAGTGAAACCTAAAAATGAAAACGGTTACTGCAAACGAACGGTTTAACCTAGAAGAACGAAATTTGGTGAGCCAAGTGGTTTTGTTGTACTGATCATTACCTGAAAGAATCATCAATATTGGGTAAAAAAATGTTTGCTGAGATTTCAGGCAACTAGTAGTTTTTGGAAGCTTGGCAACCCCTTTTCATGAAAGTGATTTTCGCCAGTCTCTGCTTAGGGCTACATCAACAGCAAACAAACCATAGAGATAGAACTTGAAACTGCTTTATTGTGTCAAGTTTCAAAGAGCTAGCACAAACCATGTTTGATTTAGATTTCCAAATACATGTATCCCTATAGGAGAAAACAGAGTGAAACCTAAAAATGAAAACGGTTACTGTAAACGAACGGTTTAACCTAGAAGAATGAAATTTGGTGAGCCACGTGGTTTTGGTGTAGTGATCATTACCTGAAAGAATCATCAAGATTGGTTGAAAAAATGTTGGCTGAGATTTCAGGCAACTCGTAGTTTTATGGAAGCTTGGCAACCCCTTTCCATGAAAGTGATTTTTGCCAGTCTCTGCTTAGGGCTACATCAACAGCAAACAAAGCATAGAGATAGAACTTGAAACTCCTCTATTGTGTCAAATTTCAAAGAGCTAGCACAAACCGTGTTTGATTTAGAGTTCCAAATACATGTATCCCTTGAGGAGAAAACAGAGTGAAACCTAAAAATTAAAACGGTTACTGCAAACGAACGGTTTAACATAGATGAACGAAATTTGGTGAGCCAAGTGGATTTGGTATACTGATCATTACCTGAAAGAATCATCAAGATTGGGTGAAAAAGTGTTTGCTGAGATTTCAGGCAACTCGTAGTTTTTTGGAAGCTTGGCAACCCCTTTCCATGAAAGTGATTTTCGCCAGTCTCTGCTTATTGCTACATCAACAGCATACAAACCATAGAGATAGAACTTGAAACTGCTTTATTGTGTCAAGTTTCAAAGAGCTAGCACAAACCGTGTTTGATTTAGAGTTCCAAATACATGTATCCCTATAGGAGCAAACAGAGTGAAACCTAAAAATAAAAACGGTTACTGCAAACGAACGCTTTAACCTTGAAGAATGAAACTTGGTGAGCCAAGGGGTTTTGGTGTACTGATCATTACCTGAAATAATCATCAAGATTGGGTGAAAAAATGTTTGCTGAGATTTCAGGCAACTCGTAGTTTTTTGGAAGCTTGGCAACCCCTTTCCATGAAAGTGATTTTCGCCAGTCTCTGCTTAGGGCTACATCAACAGCAAACAAACCATAGAGATAGAACTTGAAACTGCTTTATTGTGTCAAGTTTCAAAGAGTTAGCACAAACAGTGTTTGATTTAGACTTCCAAATACATGTATCCCTAAAGGAGAAAACAGAGTGAAACCTAAAAATGAAAACGGTTACTGCAAACGAACGGTTTAACCTAGAAGAACGAAATTAGGTGAGTCAAGTGGTTTTGGTGTACTGATAATTAACTGAAAAAATCATCAAGATTGGGTGAAAAAATGTTTGTTGAGATTTCAGGCAACTCGTAGTTTTTTGGAAGCTTGGCAACCCCTTTCCATGAAAGTGATTTTCGCCAGTCTTTGCTTAGGGCTACATCAACAGCAAACAAACCATAGAGATAGAACTTGAAACTGCTTTATTGTGTCAAGTTTCAAAGAGCTAGCACAAACCGTGTTTGATTTAGAGTTCCAAATACATGTATCCTTATAAGACAAAACAGAGTGAAACCTAAAAATAAAAACGGTTACTGCAAACGAACGGTTTAACCTAGAAAAACGAAATTTGGTGAGCCAAGTTGTTTTGGTGTACTGATCATTACCTGAAAGAATCATCAAGATTGGGTGAAAAAATGTTTGATGAGATTTCAGGCAACTCGTAGTTTTTTGGAAGCTTGGCAACCCCTTTCCATGAAAGTGATTTTCGCCAGTCTCTGCTTTGGGCTACATCAACAACAAACAATGCATAGAGATAGAACTTGAAACTGCTCTATTGTGTCAAGTTTCAAGGAGCTAGCACAAACCGTGTTTGATTTAGAGTTCCAAATACATGTATCCCTAGAGGAGAAAACAGAGTGAAACCTAAAAATTAAAACGGTTACTGCAAACCAACGGTTTAACCTGGAAGAACGAAATTTTGTGAGCCAAGTGGTTTTGGTGTACTGATCATTACCTGAAAGAATCATCAAGATTGGGTGAAAAAATGTTTGCTGAGATTTCAGGAAACTCGTAGTTTTTTGGAAGCTTGGCATCCCCTTTCCATGAAAGTGATTTTCGCCAGTCTCTGCTGATTGCTACATCAACAGCAAACAAACCATAGACATAGAACTTGAAACTGCTTTATTGTGTCAAGTTTCAAAGAGCTAGCACAAACCGTGTTTGATTTAGAGTTCCAAATACATGTATCCCTATAGGAGAAAACAGAGTGAAACCTTAAAATAAAAACGGTTACTGCAAACAAACGGTTTAACCTTGAAGAACGAAACTTGGTGAGCCAAGGGGTTTTGGTGTACTGATCATTACCTGAAAGAATCATCAAGATTGGGTGAAAAAATATTTGCTGAGATTTCAGGCAACTCGTAGTTTTTTGGAAGCTTGGCATCCCCTTTCCATGAAAGTGATTTTCGCCAGTCTCTGCTTAGGGCTACATCAACAGCAAACAAATCATAGACATAGAACTTGAAACTGCTTTATTGTGTCAAGTTTCAAAGAGCTAGAACAAACCGTGTTTGATTTAGAGTTCCAAATACATGTATCCCTTGAGGAGAAAACAGAGTGAAACCTAAAAATGGAAACGGTTACTGCAAACAAACGGTTTAACCTAGAAGAATGAAATTTGGTGAGCCAAGTGGTTTTTGTGTACTGATCATTACCTGAAAGAGTCATCAAGATTGGGTGAAAAAATGTTTGCTGAGATTTCAGGCAACTCGTAGTTTTCTGGAAGCTCGGCAACCCCTTTCCATGAAAGTGAATTTCGCCAGTCTCTGCTTAGGGCTACATCAACAGCAAACAAAGCATAGAGATAGAACTTGAAACTGCTTTATTGTGTCAAGTTTCAAAGAGCTAGCACAAACCGTGTTTGATTTAGAGTTCCAAATACATGTATCCCTAGAGGAGAAAACAGAGTGAAACCTAAAAATGAAAACGGTTACTGCAAACGAACGGTTTAACCTAGAAGAACGAAATTTGGTGAGCCAAGTGGTTTTGGTGTACTGATCATTACCTCAAAGAATCATCAAGATTGGGTGAAAAAATTTTTGCTGAGATTTCAGGCAACTCGTAGTTTTTTGGAAGTTTGGCAACCCCTTTCCATGAAAGTGATTTTCGCCAGTCTCTGCTTATTGCTACATCAACAGCAAACAAACCATAGAGATAGAACTTGAAACTGCTTTATTGTGTCAAGTTTCAAAGAGCTAGCACAAACCGTGTTTGATTTAGAGTTCCAAATACATGTATCCTTATAGGAGAAAACAAAGTGAAACCTAAAAATAAAAACGGTTACTGCAAACGAACGGTTTAACCTAGAAGAACGAAATTTGGTGACCCAAGTGGTTTTGGTGTACTGATCATTACCTGATAGAATCATCAAGATTGGGTGAAAAAATGTTTGCTGAGATTTCAGGCAACTCGTAGTTTTTTGGAAGCTTGGCAACCCCTTTCCATGAAAGTGATTTTCGCCAGTCTCTGCTTAGGGCTACATCAACAGCAAACAAAGCATAGAGATAGAACTTGAAACTGCTCTATTGTGTCAAGTTTCAAAGACCTAGCACAAACCGTGTTTGATTTAGAGTTCCAAATACATGTATCCCTAGTGGAGAAAAGAGAGTGAAACCTAAAAATTAAAACGGTTACTGCAAACGAACTTTTTAACCTAGAAGAACGAAATTTGGTGAGCCAAGTGGTTTTGGTGTACTAATCATTACCTGAAAGAATCATCAAGATTGGGTGAAAAAATGTTTGCTGAGATTTCAGGCAACTCGTAGTTTTCTGGAAGCTCGGCAACCCCTTTCCATGAAAGTGAATTTCGCCAGTCTCTGCTTAGGGCTACATCAACAGCAAACAAAGCATAGAGATAGAACTTGAAACTGCTTTATTGTGTCAAGTTTCAAAGAGCTAGCACAAACTGTGTTTGATTTAGAGTTCCAAATACATGTATCCCTAGAGGAGAAAACAGAGTGAAACCTAAAAATGAAAACGGTTACTGCAAACGAACGGTTTAACCTAGAAGAACGAAATTAGGTGAGTCAAGTGGTTTTGGTGTACTGATAATTAACTGAAAAAATCATCAAGATTGGGTGAAAAAATGTTTGTTGAGATTTCAGGCAACTCGTAGTTTTTTGGAAGCTTGGCAACCCCTTTTCATGAAAGTGATTTTCGCCAGTCCCTTCTTAGGGCTACATCAACAGCAAACAAACCATAGAGATAGAACTTGAAACTGCTTTATTGTGTCAAGTTTCAAAGAGCTAGCAGAAACCGTGTTTGATTTAGATTTCCAAATACATGTATCCCTATAGGAGAAAACAGAGTGAAACCTAAAAATGAAAACGGTTACTGCAAACGAACGGTTCAACCTAGAAGAACGAAATTATTGAGCCAAGTGGTTTTGGTGTACTGATCATTACCTGAAAGAATCATCAAGATTGGGTGAAAAAATGTTTGCTGAGATTTCAGGCAACTCGTAGTTTTTTGGAAGCTTGGCAACCCCTTTCCATGAAAGTGATTTTCGCCAGTCTCCGCTTAGGGCTACATCAACAGCAAACAAAGCATAGAGATAGAACTTGAAACTGCTCTATTGTGTCAAGTTTCAAAGACCTAGCACAAACCGTGTTTGATTTAGAGTTCCAAATACATGTATCCCTAGAGGAGAAAACAGAGTGAAACCTAAAAATGAAAACGGTTACTGCAAACGAACGGTTTAACCTAGAAGAACAAAATTTGGTGAGCCAAGTGGGTTTGGTGTACTGATCATTACCTGAAAGAAACATCAAGATTGGGTGAAAAACTGTTTGCTGAGATTTCAGGCAACTTGTAGTTTTTTTGAAGCTCGGCAACCCCTTTACATGAAAGTGATTTTCGCCAGTCTCTGCTTTGGGCTACATCAACAGCAACAAAGCATAGAGATAGAACTTGAAACTGCTCTATTGTGTCAAGTTTCAAAGAGCTAGCACAAACCGTGTTTGATTCAGAGTTCCAAATACATGTATCCCTAGAGGAGAAAACAGAGTGAAACCTAAAAATGAAAACGGTTACTGCAAACCAACGGTTTAACCTGGAAGAACGAAATTTTGTGAGCCAAGTGGTTTTGGTGTACTGATCATTACCTGAAAGAATCATCAAGATTGGGTGAAAAAATGTTTGCTGAGATTTCAGGAAACTCGTAGTTTTTTGGAAGCTTGGCATCTTCTTTCCATGAAAGTGATTTTCGCCAGTCTCTGCTTATTGCTACATCAACAGCAAACAAACCATAGACATAGAACTTGAAACTGCTTTATTGTGTCAAGTTTCAAAGAGCTAGCACAAACCGTGTTTGATTTAGAGTTCCACATACATGTATCCCTATAGGAGAAAACAGAGTGAAACCTTAAAATAAAAACGGTTACTGCAAACGAACGGTTTAACCTTGAAGAACGAAACTTGGTTAGCCAAGGGGTTTTGGTGTACTGATCATTACCTGAAAGAATCATCAAGATTGGGTGAAAAAATATTTGCTGAGATTTCAGGCAACTCGTAGTTTTTTGGAAGCTTGGCATCCCCTTTCCTTGAAAGTGATTTTCGCCAGTCTCTGCTTATTGCTACATCAACAGCAAAAAAACCATAGACATAGAACTTGAAACTGCTTTATTGTGTCAAGTTTCAAAGAGCTAGAACAAACCGTGTTTGATTTAGAGTTCCAAATACATGTATCCCTATAGGAGAAAACAGAGTGAAACCTAAAAATGGAAACGGTTACTGCAAACAAACGGTTTAACCTAGAAGAATGAAATTTTGTGAGCCAAGTGGTTTTTCTGTACTGATCATTACCTGAAAGAATCATCAAGATTGGGTGAAAAAATGTTTGCTGAGATTTCAGGCAACTCGTAGTTTTTTGGAAGCTCAGCAACCCCTTTCCATGAAAGTGAATTTCGCCAGTCTCTGCTTAGGGCTACATCAACAGCAAACAAAGCATAGAGATAGAACTTGAAACTGCTCTATTGTGTCAAGTTTCAAAGAGCTAGCACAAACCGTGTTTGATTTAGAGTTCCAAATACATGTATCCCTAGAGGAGAAAACAGAGTGAAACCTAAAAATGAAAACGGTTACTGCAAGCGAACGGTTTAACCTAGAAGAACGAAATTTGGTGAGCAAAGAGGTTCTGGTGTACTTATCATTACCTGAAAGAATCATCAAGATTGGTTGAAAAAATGTTTGCTGAGATTTCAGGCAACTCGTAGTTTTCTGGAAGCTTGGCAACCCCTTTCCGTGAAAGTGATTTTTGCCAGTCTCTGCTTAGGGCTACATCAACAGCAACAAAGCATAGAGATAGAACTTGAAACTGCTCTATTGCGTCAAGTTTCAAAGAGCTAGCACAAACCGTGTTTGATTTAGAGTTCCAAATACATGTATCCCTATAGGAGAAAACAGAGTGAAACCTAAAAATGAAAACGGTTACTGCAAACGAACGGTTTAACCTAGAAGAACGAAATTTGGTGAGCCAAGTGGTTTTGGTGTACTGATCATTACCTCAAAGAATCATCAAGATTGGGTGAAAAAATTTTTGCTGAGATTTCAGGCAATTCGTAGTTTTTTGGAAGCTTGGCAACCCCTTTCCATGAAAGTGATTTTCGCCAGTCTCTGCTTAGGGCTACATCAACAGCAAACAAACCATAGACATAGAACTTGAAACTGCTTTATTGTGTCAAGTTTCAAAGAGTTAGCACAAACCGTGTTTGATTTAGAGTTCCAAATACATGTATCCCTATAGGAGAAAACAGAGTGAAACCTAAAAATGAAAACGGTTACTGCAAACGAACGGTTTAACCTAGAAGAACGAAATTAGGTGAGTCAAGTGGTTTTCGTGTACTGATAATTAACTGAAAAAATCATCAAGATTGGGTGAAAAAATGTTTGTTGAGATTTCAGGCAACTCGTAGTTTTTTGGAAGCTTGGCAACCCCTTTCCATGAAAGTGATTTTCGCCAGTCTCCGCTTAGGGCTACATCAACAGCAAACAAAGCATAGAGATAGAACTTGAAACTGCTCTATTGTGTCAAGTTTCAAAGACCTAGCACAAACCGTGTTTGATTTAGAGTTCCAAATACATGTATCCCTAGAGGAGAAAACAGAGTGAAACCTAAAAATGAAAACGGTTACTGCAAACGAACGGCTAACCTAGAAGAACAAAATTTGGTGAGCCAAGTGGGTTTGGTGTACTGATCATTACCTGAAAGAAACATCAAGATTGGGTGGAAAAATGTTTGCTGAGATTTCAGGCAACTTGTAGTTTTTTGGAAGCTCCGCAACCCCTTTCCATGAAAGTGATTTTCGCCAGTCTCTGCTTTGGGCTACATCAACAGCAAACAAAGCATAGAGATAGAACTTGAAACTGCTCTATTGTGTCAAGTTTCAAAAGCTAGCACAAACCGTGTTTGATTTAGAGTTCCAAATACATGTATCCCTAGAGGAGAAAATAGAGTGAAACCTAAAAATGAAAACGGTTACTGCAAACGAACGGTTTAACCTAGAAGAACGAAATTAGGTGAGCCAAGTGGTTTTGTTGTACTGATAATTAACTGAAAGAATCATCAAGATTGGGTGAAAAAATGTTTGCTGAGATTTCAGGCAACTCGTAATTTTTTGGAAGCTTGGCAACCCCTTTCCATGAAAGTGATTTTCGCCAGTCTTTGCTTAGGGCTACATCAACAGCAAACAAACCATAGAGACAGAACTTGAAACTGCTTTATTGTGTCAAGTTTCAAAGAGCTAGCACAAACCGTGTTTGATTTAGAGTTCCAAATACATGTATCCTTATAAAACAAAACAGAGTGAAACGTAAAAATAAAAACGGTTACTGCAAACGAACGGTTTAACCTAGAAAAACGAAATTTGGTGAGCCAAGTTGTTTTGGTGTACTGATCATTACCTGAAAGAATCATCAAGATTGGGTGAAAAAGTGTTTGCTGAGATTTCAGGCAACTCGTAGTTTTTTGGAAGCTTGGCAACCCCTTTCCATGAAAGTGATTTTCGCCACTCTCTGCTTATTGCTACATCAACAGCAAACAAACCATAGAGATAGAACTTGAAACTGCTTTATTGTGTCAAGTTTCAAAGAGCTAGCACAAACCGTGTTTGATTTAGAGTTCCAAATACATGTATCCCTAGAGGAGAAAACAGAGTGAAACCTAAAAATGAAAACGGTTACTGCAAACCAACGGTTTAACCTGGAAGAACGAAATTTTGTGAGCCAAGTGGTTTTGGTGTACTGATCATTACCTGAAAGAATCATCAAGATTGGGTGAAAAAATGTTTGCTGAGATTTCAGGAAACTCGTAGTTTTTTGGAAGCTTGGCATCCCCTTTCCATGAAAGTGATTTTCGCCAGTCTCTGCTTATGGCTACATCAACAGCAAACAAACCATAGACATAGAACTTGAAAATGCTTTATTGTGTCAAGTTTCAAAGAGCTAGAACAAACCGTGTTTGATTTAGAGTTCCAAATACATGTATCCCTAGAGGAGGAAACAGAGTGAAACCTAAAAATGGAAACGGTTACTGCAAACGAACGGTTTAACCTAGAAGAACGAAATTTGGTGAGCCAAGTGGTTTTGGTGTACTGATCATTACCTGAAAGAATCATCAAGATTGGGTGAAAAAATGTTTGCTGAGATTTCAGGCAACTCGTAGTTTTTTGGAAGCTTGGCAACCCCTTTCCATGAAAGTGATTTTCGCCAGTCTCCGCTTAGGGCTACATCAACAGCAAACAAAGCATAGAGATAGAACTTGAAACTGCTCTATTGTGTCAAGTTTCAAAGACCTAGCACAAACCGTGTTTGATTTAGAGTTCCAAATACATGTATCCCTAGAGGAGAAAACAGAGTGAAACCTAAAAATGAAAACGGTTACTGCAAACGAACGGTTTAACCTAGAAGAACAAAATTTGGTGAGCCAAGTGGGTTTGGTGTACTGATCATTACCTGAAAGAAACATCAAATTGGGTGAAAAAATGTTTGCTGAGATTTCAGGCAACTTGTAGTTTTTTTGAAGCTCGGCAACCCCTTTCCATGAAAGTGATTTTCGCCAGTCTCTGCTTTGGGCTACATCAACAGCAAACAAAGCATAGAGATAGAACTTGAAACTGCTCTATTGTGTCAAGTTTCAAAGAGCTAGCACAAACCTTGTTTGATTTAGAGTTCCAAATACATGTATCCCTAGAGGAGAAAACAGAGTGAAACCTAAAAATGAAAACGGTTACTGCAAACCAATGGTTTAACCTGGAAGAACGAAATTTGGTGAGCCAAGTGGTTTTTGTGTACTGATCATTACCTGAAAGAATCATCAAGATTGGGTGAAAAAAGTTTGCTGAGATTTCAGGAAACTCGTAGTTTTTTGGAAGCTTGGCATCCCCTTTCCATGAAAGTGATTTTCGCCAGTCTCTGCTTATTGCTACATCAACAGCAAACAAACCATAGAGATAGAACTTAAAACTGCTTTATTGTGTCAAGTTTCAAAGAGCTAGCACAAACCGTGTTTGATTTAGAGTTCCAAATACATGTATCCCTATAGGAGAAAACAGAGTGAAACCTAAAAATAAAAACGGTTACTGCAAACGAACGCTTAAACCTTGAAGAACGAAACTTGGTGAGCCAAGGGGTTTTGGTGTACTGATCATTACCTGAAATAATCATCAAGATTGGGTGAAAAAATGTTTGCTGAGATTTCAGGCAACTCGTAGTTTTTTAGAAGCTTGGCAACCCCTTTCCATGAAAGTGATTTTCGCCAGTCTCTGCTTAGGGCTACATCAACAGCAAACAAACCATAGAGATAGAACTTGAAACTGCTTTATTGTGTCAAGTTTCAAAGAGCTAGCAGAAACCGTGTTTGATTTAGAGTTCCAAATACATGTATCCCTATAGGAGAAAACAGAGTGAAACCTAAAAATAAAAATGGTTACTGCAAACGAACGGTTTAACCAAGAAGAACGAAATTTGGTGAGCCAAGTGGTTTTGGTGTACTGATCATTACCTGAAAGAATCATCAAGATTGGGTGAAAAAATGTTTGCTGAGATTTCAGGCAACTCGTAGTTTTTTGGAAGTTTTGCAACCCCTTTCGATGAAAGTGATTTTCGCCAGTCTCTGCTTAGGGCTACATCAACAGCAAACAAAGCATAGAGATAGAAGTTGAAACTGCTTTATTGTGTCGAGTTTCAAAGAGCTAGAACAAACCGTGTTTGATTTAGAGTTCCAAATACATGTATCCCTAGAGGAGAAAACAGAGTGAAACCTGAAAATGGAAACGGTTACTGCAAACGAACGGTTTAACCTAGAAGAACGAAATTTGGTGAGCCAAGTGGTTTTGGTGTACTGATCCTTACCTGAAAGAATCATCAAGATTGGGTGAAAAAATGTTTGCTGAGATTTCAGGCAACTCGTAGTTTTTTGGAAGCTCGGCAACCCCTTTCCATGAAAGTGATTTTCGCCAGTCTCTGCTTAGGGCTACATCAACAGCAAACAAAGCATAGAGATAGAACTTGAAACTGCTCTATTGTGTCAAGTTTCAAAGAGCTAGCACAAACCGTGTTTGATTTAGAGTTCCAAATACATGTATCCCTAGAGGAGAAAACAGAGTGAAACCTAAAAATGAAAACGGTTACTGTAAACGAACGGATTAACCTAGAAGAATGAAATTTGGTGAGCCAAGTGGTTTTAGTGTAGTGATCATTACCTGAAAGAATCATCAAGATTGGGTGAAAAAATGTTTGCTGAGATTTCAGGCAACTGGTAGTTTTATGGAAGCTTGGCAACCCCTTTCAATGAAAGTGATTTTGGCCAGTGTCTGCTTAGGGCTACATCAACAGCAAACAAACGATAGAGATAGAACTTGAAACTGCTCTATTGTGTCAAGTTTCAAAGAGCTAGCACAAACCGTGTTTGATTTAGAGTTCCAAATACATGTATCCCTAGAGGAGAAAACAGAGTGAAACCTAAAAATGAAAACGGTTACTGCAAACGAACGGTTTAACCTAGAAGAACGAAATTTTTGAGCCAAGTGGTTTTGGTGTACTGATCATTACCTCAAAGAATCATCAAGATTGGGTGAAAAAATTTTTGCTGAGATTTCAGGCAACTCGTAGTTTTTGGAAGTTTGGCAACCCCTTTCCATGAAAGTGATTTTCGCCAGACTCTGCTTATTGCTACATCAACAGCAAACAAACCATAGAGATAGAACTTGAAACTGCTTTATTGTGTCAAGTTTCAAAGAGCTAGCACAAACCGTGTTTGATTTAGATTTCTAAATACATGTATCCCTATCGGAGAAAACAGAGTGAAACCTAAAAATGAAAACGGTTACTGCAAACGAACGGTTTAACCTAGAAGAACGAAATTTGGTGAGCCAAGTGGTTTTGGTGTACTGATCATTACCTGAAAGAATCATCAAGATTGGGTGAAAAAATGTTTGCTGAGATTTCAGGCAACACGTAGTTTTTTGGAAGCTTGGCAAACCCTTTCCATGAAAGTGATTTTTGCCAGTCTCTGCTTAGGGATACATCAACAGCAAACAAACGATAGAGACAGAACTTGAAACTGATTTATTGTGTCAAGTTTCAAAGAGCTAGCAGAAACCGTGTTTGATTTAGAGTTCCAAATACATGTATCCTTATATGACAAAACAGAGTGAAACCTAAAAATAAAAACGGTTACTGCAAACAAATGGTTTAACCTAGAAGAACGAAATTTGGTGAGCCAAGTGGATTTGGTGTAATGATCATTACCTGAAAGATTCATCAAGATTGGGTCAAAAAATGTTTGCTGAGATTTCAGGAAACTCGTAGTTTTTTGGAAGCTTGGCATCCCCTTTCTATGAAAGTGATTTTCTCCAGTCTCTGCTTATTGCTACATCAACAGCAAACAAACCATAGAGATAGAACTTGAAACAGCTTTATTGTGTCAAGTTTCAAAGAGCTAGCACAAACCGTGTTTGATTTAGAGTTCCAAATACATGTATCCCTAGAGGAGAAAACAGAGTGAAACTTAAAAATGGAAACGGTTACTGTAAACGAACAGTTTAACCTAGAAGAATGAAATTTGGTGAGCCAAGTGGTTTTCGTGTAGTTATCATTACCTGAAAGAATCATCAAGATTGGGTGAAAAAATGTTTGCTGAGATTTCAGGAAACTCGTAGTTTTATGGAAGCTTGGCAACCCCTTTCCATGAAAGTGATTTTTGCCAGTCTCTGCTTTGGGCTACATCAACAGCAAACAAAGCATAGAGATAGAACTTGAAACTGCGCTATTGGGTCAAGTTACCAAGAGCTAGCACAAACCGTGTTTGATTTAGAGTTCCAAATACATGTATCCCTAGAGGAGAAAACAGAGTGAAACCTAAAAATGAAAACGGTTACTGCAAACGAACGGTTTAACCTAGAAGAACAAAATTTGGTGAGCCAAGTGGGTTTGGTGTACTGATCATTACCTGAAAGAAACATCAAATTGGGTGAAAAAATGTTTGCTGAGATTTCAGGCAACTTGTAGTTTTTTTGAAGCTCGGCAACCCCTTTCCATGAAAGTGATTTTCGCCAGTCTCTGCTTTGGGCTACATCAACAGCAAACAAAGCATAGAGATAGAACTTGAAACTGCTCTATTGTGTCAAGTTTCAAAGAGCTAGCACAAACCTTGTTTGATTTAGAGTTCCAAATACATGTATCCCTAGAGGAGAAAACAGAGTGAAACCTAAAAATGAAAACGGTTACTGCAAACCAATGGTTTAACCTGGAAGAACGAAATTTGGTGAGCCAAGTGGTTTTTGTGTACTGATCATTACCTGAAAGAATCATCAAGATTGGGTGAAAAAAGTTTGCTGAGATTTCAGGAAACTCGTAGTTTTTTGGAAGCTTGGCATCCCCTTTCCATGAAAGTGATTTTCGCCAGTCTCTGCTTATTGCTACATCAACAGCAAACAAACCATAGAGATAGAACTTAAAACTGCTTTATTGTGTCAAGTTTCAAAGAGCTAGCACAAACCGTGTTTGATTTAGAGTTCCAAATACATGTATCCCTATAGGAGAAAACAGAGTGAAACCTAAAAATAAAAACGGTTACTGCAAACGAACGCTTAAACCTTGAAGAACGAAACTTGGTGAGCCAAGGGGTTTTGGTGTACTGATCATTACCTGAAATAATCATCAAGATTGGGTGAAAAAATGTTTGCTGAGATTTCAGGCAACTCGTAGTTTTTTAGAAGCTTGGCAACCCCTTTCCATGAAAGTGATTTTCGCCAGTCTCTGCTTAGGGCTACATCAACAGCAAACAAACCATAGAGATAGAACTTGAAACTGCTTTATTGTGTCAAGTTTCAAAGAGCTAGCAGAAACCGTGTTTGATTTAGAGTTCCAAATACATGTATCCCTATAGGAGAAAACAGAGTGAAACCTAAAAATAAAAATGGTTACTGCAAACGAACGGTTTAACCAAGAAGAACGAAATTTGGTGAGCCAAGTGGTTTTGGTGTACTGATCATTACCTGAAAGAATCATCAAGATTGGGTGAAAAAATGTTTGCTGAGATTTCAGGCAACTCGTAGTTTTTTGGAAGTTTTGCAACCCCTTTCGATGAAAGTGATTTTCGCCAGTCTCTGCTTAGGGCTACATCAACAGCAAACAAAGCATAGAGATAGAAGTTGAAACTGCTTTATTGTGTCGAGTTTCAAAGAGCTAGAACAAACCGTGTTTGATTTAGAGTTCCAAATACATGTATCCCTAGAGGAGAAAACAGAGTGAAACCTGAAAATGGAAACGGTTACTGCAAACGAACGGTTTAACCTAGAAGAACGAAATTTGGTGAGCCAAGTGGTTTTGGTGTACTGATCCTTACCTGAAAGAATCATCAAGATTGGGTGAAAAAATGTTTGCTGAGATTTCAGGCAACTCGTAGTTTTTTGGAAGCTCGGCAACCCCTTTCCATGAAAGTGATTTTCGCCAGTCTCTGCTTAGGGCTACATCAACAGCAAACAAAGCATAGAGATAGAACTTGAAACTGCTCTATTGTGTCAAGTTTCAAAGAGCTAGCACAAACCGTGTTTGATTTAGAGTTCCAAATACATGTATCCCTAGAGGAGAAAACAGAGTGAAACCTAAAAATGAAAACGGTTACTGTAAACGAACGGATTAACCTAGAAGAATGAAATTTGGTGAGCCAAGTGGTTTTAGTGTAGTGATCATTACCTGAAAGAATCATCAAGATTGGGTGAAAAAATGTTTGCTGAGATTTCAGGCAACTGGTAGTTTTATGGAAGCTTGGCAACCCCTTTCAATGAAAGTGATTTTGGCCAGTGTCTGCTTAGGGCTACATCAACAGCAAACAAACGATAGAGATAGAACTTGAAACTGCTCTATTGTGTCAAGTTTCAAAGAGCTAGCACAAACCGTGTTTGATTTAGAGTTCCAAATACATGTATCCCTAGAGGAGAAAACAGAGTGAAACCTAAAAATGAAAACGGTTACTGCAAACGAACGGTTTAACCTAGAAGAACGAAATTTTTGAGCCAAGTGGTTTTGGTGTACTGATCATTACCTCAAAGAATCATCAAGATTGGGTGAAAAAATTTTTGCTGAGATTTCAGGCAACTCGTAGTTTTTGGAAGTTTGGCAACCCCTTTCCATGAAAGTGATTTTCGCCAGACTCTGCTTATTGCTACATCAACAGCAAACAAACCATAGAGATAGAACTTGAAACTGCTTTATTGTGTCAAGTTTCAAAGAGCTAGCACAAACCGTGTTTGATTTAGATTTCTAAATACATGTATCCCTATCGGAGAAAACAGAGTGAAACCTAAAAATGAAAACGGTTACTGCAAACGAACGGTTTAACCTAGAAGAACGAAATTTGGTGAGCCAAGTGGTTTTGGTGTACTGATCATTACCTGAAAGAATCATCAAGATTGGGTGAAAAAATGTTTGCTGAGATTTCAGGCAACACGTAGTTTTTTGGAAGCTTGGCAAACCCTTTCCATGAAAGTGATTTTTGCCAGTCTCTGCTTAGGGATACATCAACAGCAAACAAACGATAGAGACAGAACTTGAAACTGATTTATTGTGTCAAGTTTCAAAGAGCTAGCAGAAACCGTGTTTGATTTAGAGTTCCAAATACATGTATCCTTATATGACAAAACAGAGTGAAACCTAAAAATAAAAACGGTTACTGCAAACAAATGGTTTAACCTAGAAGAACGAAATTTGGTGAGCCAAGTGGATTTGGTGTAATGATCATTACCTGAAAGATTCATCAAGATTGGGTCAAAAAATGTTTGCTGAGATTTCAGGAAACTCGTAGTTTTTTGGAAGCTTGGCATCCCCTTTCTATGAAAGTGATTTTCTCCAGTCTCTGCTTATTGCTACATCAACAGCAAACAAACCATAGAGATAGAACTTGAAACAGCTTTATTGTGTCAAGTTTCAAAGAGCTAGCACAAACCGTGTTTGATTTAGAGTTCCAAATACATGTATCCCTAGAGGAGAAAACAGAGTGAAACTTAAAAATGGAAACGGTTACTGTAAACGAACAGTTTAACCTAGAAGAATGAAATTTGGTGAGCCAAGTGGTTTTCGTGTAGTTATCATTACCTGAAAGAATCATCAAGATTGGGTGAAAAAATGTTTGCTGAGATTTCAGGAAACTCGTAGTTTTATGGAAGCTTGGCAACCCCTTTCCATGAAAGTGATTTTTGCCAGTCTCTGCTTTGGGCTACATCAACAGCAAACAAAGCATAGAGATAGAACTTGAAACTGCGCTATTGGGTCAAGTTACCAAGAGCTAGCACAAACCGTGTTTGATTTAGAGTTCCAAATACATGTATCCCTAGAGGAGAAAACAGAGTGAAACCTAAAAATGAAAACGGTTACTGCAAACGAACGGTTTAACCTAGAAGAACAAAATTTGGTGAGCCAAGTGGTTTTGGTGTACTGATATAACCTGAAAGAAACATCAAGATTGGGTGAAAAAATGTTTGCTGAGATTTCAGGCAACTTGTAGTTTTTTGGAAGCTCGGCAACCCCTTTCCATGAAAGTGATTTTCACCAGTCTCTGCTTTGGGCTACATCAACAGCAAACAAAGCATAGAGATAGAACTTGAAACTGCTCTATTGTGTCAAGTTTCAAAGAGCTAGCACAAACCTTGTTTGATTTAGAGTTCCAAATACATGTATCCCTGGAGGAGAAAACAGAGTGAAACCTAAAAATGAAAACGGTTACAGCAAACCAACGGTTTAACCTGGAAGAACGAAATTTGGTGAGCCAAGTGGTTTTTGTGTACTGATCATTACCTGAAAGAATCATCAAGATTGGGTGAAAAAATGTTTGCTGAGATTTCAGGCAACTCGTAGTTTTTTGGAAGCTTGGCAACCCCTTTCCATGAAAGTGATTTTCACCAGTCTCTGCTTAGGGCTACATCAACAGCAAACAAACCATAGAGATAGAAGTTGAAACTGCTTTATTGTGTGAAGTTTCAAAGAGCTAGCAGAAACCGTGTTTGATTTAGAGTTCCAAATACATGTATCCCTATAGGAGAAAACAGAGTGAAACCTAAAAATGGAAACGGTTACTGCAAACGAACGGTTTAACATAGAAGAACGAAATTTGGTGAGCCAAGTGGTTTTGGTGTACTGATCATTACCTGAAAGAATCATCAAGATTGGGTGAAAAAATGTTTGCTGAGATTTCAGGCAACTCGTAGTTTTTTGGAAGCTTGGCAACCCCTTTCCATGAAAGTGATTTTCGCCAGTCTCTGCTTAGGGCTACATCAACAGCAAACAAAGCATAGAGATAGAACTTGAAACTGCTCTATTGTGTCAAGTTTCAAAGAGCTAGCACAAACCGTGTTTGATTTAGAGTTCCAAATACATGTATCCCTACAGGAGAAAACAGAGTGAAACCTAAAAATGAAAACGGTTACTGTAAACGAACGGTTCAACCTAGAAGAATGAAATTTGGTGAGCCAAGTGGTTTTAGTGTACTGATCATTACCTGAAAGAATCATCAAGATTGGGTGAAAAAATGTTTGCTGAGATATCAGGAAACTGGTAGTTTTATGGAAGCTTGGCAACCCCTTTCCATGAAAGTGATTTTGGCCAGTCTCTGCTTAGGGCTACATCAACAGCAAACAAAGCATATAGATAGAACTTGAAACTGCGCTATTGTGTCAAGTTACCAAGAGCTAGCACAAACCGTGTTTGATTTAGAGTTCCAAATACATGTATTTCTATAGGAGAAAACAGAGTGAAACCTAAAAATGAAAACGGTTACTGCAAACGAACGGTTTAACCTAGAAGAACAAAATTTGGTGAGCCAAGTGGTTTTGGTGTACTGATCATTACCTGAAAGAAACATCAAGATAGGGTGAAAAAATGTTTGCTGAGATTTCAGGCAACTTGTAGTTTTTTGGAAGCTCGGCAACCCCTTTCCATGAAAGTGATTTTCACCAGTCTCTGCTTTGGGCTACATCAACAGCAAACAAAGCATAGATATAGAACTTGAAACTGCTCTATTGTGTCAAGTTTCAAAGAGCTAGCACAAACCGTGTTTGATTTAGAGTTCCAAATACATGTATCCCTGGGGAGAAAACAGAGTGAAACCTAAAAATGAAAACGGTTACAGCAAACCAACGGTTTAACCTGGAAGAACGAAATTTGGTGAGCCAAGTGGTTTTTGTGTACCGATCATTACCTGAAAGAATCATCAAGATTGGGTGAAAAAATGTTTGCTGAGATTTCAGGCAACTCGTAGTTTTTTGGAAGCTTGGCAACCCCTTTCCATGAAAGTGATTTTCGCCAGTCTCTGCTTAGGGCTACATCAACAGCAAACAAACCATAGAGATAGAACTTGAAACTGCTTTATTGTGTCAAGTTTCAAAGAGCTAGCAGAAACCGTGTTTGATTTAGAGTTCCAAATACATGTATCCCTATAGGAGAAAACAGAGTGAAACCTAAAAATGGAAACGGTTACTGTAAACGAACGGTTTAACCTAGAAGAACGAAATTTGGTGAGCCAAGTGGTTTTGGTGTACTGATCATTACCTGAAAGAATCATCAAGATTGGGTGAAAAAATGTTTGCTGAGATTTCAGGCAACTGGTAGTTTTATGGAAGCTTGTCAACCCCTTTCCATGAAAGTGATTTTGGCCAGTCTCTGCTTAGGGCTACATCAACAGCAAACAAAGCATAGAGATAGAAGTTGAAACTGCTCTATTGTGTCAAGTTTCAAAGAGCTAGCACAAACCGTGTTTGATTTAGAGTTCCAAATACATGTATCCCTATAGGAGAAAACAGAGTGAAACCTAAAAATGGAAACGGTTACTGTAAACGAACGGTTTAACCTAGAAGAACGAAATTTGGTGAGCCAAGTGGTTTTGGTGTACTGATCATTACCTGAAAGAATCATCAAGATTGGGTGAAAAAATGTTTGCTGAGATTTCAGGCAACTGGTAGTTTTATGGAAGCTTGTCAACCCCTTTCCATGAAAGTGATTTTGGCCAGTCTCTGCTTAGGGCTACATCAACAGCAAACAAAGCATAGAGATAGAAGTTGAAACTGCTCTATTGTGTCAAGTTTCAAAGAGCTAGCACAAACCGTGTTTGATTTAGAGTTCCAAATACATGTATCCCTAGAGGAGAAAACAGAGTGAAACCTAAAAATGAAAACGGTTACTGTAAACGAACGGTTTAACCTAGAAGAACGAAATTTGGTGAGCCAAGTGGTTTTGGTGTACTGATCATTACCTCAAAGAATCATCAAGATTGGGTGAAAAAATTTTTTCTGAGATTTCAGGCAACTCGTAGTTTTTTGGAAGTTTGGCAACCCCTTTCCATGAAAGTGATTTTCGCCAGTCTCTGCTTATTGCTACATCAACAGCAAACAAACCATAGAGATAGAACTTGAAACTGCTTTATTGTGTCAAGTTTCAAAGAGCTAGCAAAAACCGTGTTTGATTTAGAGTTCCAAATACATGTATCCCTATAGGAGAAAACAAAGTGAAACCTAAAAATAAAAACGGTTACTGCAAACGAACAGTTCAACCTAGAAGAACGAAATTTGGTGAGCCAAGTGGTTTTGGTGTACTGATAATTTCCTGAAAGAATCATCAAGATTGGGTGAAAAAATGTTTGCTGAGATTTCAGGCAACTCGTAGTTTTTTGGAAGCTTGGCAAACCCTTTCCATGAAAGTGATTTTTGCCAGTCTCTGCTTAGGGATACATCAACAGCAAACAAACGATAGAGATAGAACTTGAAACTGCTTTGTTGTGTCAAGTTTAAAAGAGCTAGCAGAAACCGTGTTTGATTTAGAGATCCAAATACATGTATCCTAATAGGACAAAACAGAGTGAAACCTAAAAATAAAAACGGTTACTGCAAGCGAACGGTTTAACCTAGAAGAACGAAATTTTGTGAGCCAAGTGGGTTTGCTGTACTGATCATTACCTGAATGAATCATCAAGATTGGGTGAAAAAATATTTGCTGATATTTCAGGCAACTCGTAGTTTTTTGGAAGCTTGGCAACCCCTTTTCATCAAAGTGATTTTCGCCAGTCTCTGCTTAGGGCTACATCAACAGCAAACAAACCATAGAGATAGAACTTGAAACTCCTTTATTGTGTCAAGTTTCAAAGAGCTAGCACAAACCGTGTTTGATTTAGATTTCCAAATACATGTATCCCTATAGGAGAAAACAGAGTGAAACCTAAAAATGAAAACGGTTACTGCAAACGAACAGTTCAACCTAGAAGAACGAAATTTGGTGAGCCAAGTGGTTTTGGTGTACTGATAATTTCCTGAAAGAATCATCAAGATTGGGTGAAAAAATGTTTGCTGAGATTTCAGGCAACTCGTAGTTTTTTGGAAGCTTGGTAAACCCTTTCCATGAAAGTGATTTTCGGCAGTCTCTGCTTATTGCTACATCAACAGCAAACAAACCATAGTGATAGAACTTGAAACTGCTTTATTGTGTAAAGTTTCAAAGAGCTAGCACAAACCGTGTTTGATTTAGAGTTCCAAATGCATGTATCCTTATAGGAGAAAACAAAGTGAAACCTAAAAATAAAAACGGTTACTGCAAACGAACGGTTTAACCTAGAAGAACGAAATTTGGTGAGCCAAGTGGTTTTGGTGTACTGATCATTACCTCAAAGAATCATTAAGATTGGGTGAAAAAATTTTTGCTGAGATTTCAGGCAACTTGTAGTTTTTTGGAAGCTTGGCAATCCCTTTCCATTAAAGTGATTTTCGCCACTCTCTGCTTATTGCTACATCAACAGCAAACAAACCATAGTGATAGAACTTGAAACTGCTTTATTGTGTCAAGTTTCAAAGAGCTAGCAGAAACCGTGTTTCATTTAGAGTTCCAAATACATGTATCCCTAGAGGAGAAAACAGAGTGAAACCTAAAAATGAAAACGGTTACTGCAAACGAACGGTTCAACCTAGAAGAACGAAATTTGGTGAGCCAACTGGTTTTGGTTTTCTGATAATTACCTGAAAGAATCATCAAAATTGGGTGAAAAAATGTTTGCTGAGATTTCAGGCAACTCGTAGTTTTTTGGAAGCTTGGCAAACCCTTTCCATGAAAGTGATTTTTGCCAGTCTCTGCTTAGGGATACATCAACAGCAAACAAACGATAGAGATAGAACTTGAAACTGCTTTACTGTGTCAAGTTTCAAAGAGCTAGCAGAAACCGTGTTTGATTTAGAGATCCAAATACATGTATCCTTATAGGACAAAACAGAGTTAAACCTAAAAATAAAAACGGTTACTGCAAGCGAACGGTTTAACCTAGAAGAACGAAATTTGGTGAGCCAAGTGGTTTTGTTGTACTGATCATTTCCTGAAAGAATCATCAAGATTGGGTGAAAAAATGTTTGCTGAGATTTCAGGCAACTCGTAGTTTTTTGGAAGCTTGGCAACCCCTTTCCATGAAAGTGATTTTCGCCAGTCTCTGCTTAGGGCTACATCAACAGCAAACAATGCATAGAGATAGAACTTGAAACTGCTCTATTGTGTCAAGTTTCAAAGACCTAGCACAAACCGTGTTTGATTTAGAGTTCCAAATACATGTATCCCTAGAGGAGAAAACAGAGTGAAACCCAAAAATGAAAACGGTTACTGCAAACGAACGGTTTAACTTAGAAGAACGAAATTTTGTGAGCCAAGTGGGTTTGGTGTACTGATCATTACCTGAAAGAATCATCAAGATTGGGTGAAAAAATGTTTGCTGAGATTTCAGACAACTCGTAGTTTTTTGGAAGCTTGGCAACCCCTTTCAATCAAAGTGATTTTCGCCAGTCTCTCCTTAGGGCTACATCAACAGCAAACAAACCATAGAGATAGAACTTGAAACTGCTTTATTGTGTCAAGTTTCAAAGAGCTAGAACAAACCGTGTTTGATTTAGATTTCCAAATACATGTATCCCTATAGGAGAAAACAGAGTGAAACCTAAAAATGAAAACGGTTACTGCAAACGAACGGTTCAACCTAGAAGAACGAAATTTGGTGAGCCAAGTGGTTTTGGTGTACTGATAATTACCTGAAAGAATCATCAAGATTGGGTGAAAAAATGTTTGCTGAGATTTCAGGCAACTCGTAGTTTCTTGGAAGCTTGGCAAACCCTTTCCATGAAAGTGATTTTTGCCAGTCTCTGCTTAGGGATACATCAACAGCAAATAAATGATAGAGATAAAACTTGAATCTGCTTTATTGTGTCAAGTTTCAAAGAGCTAGCAGAAACCGTGTTTGATTTAGAGATTCAAATACATGTATCCCTAGAGGAGAAAACAGAGTGAAACCTAAAAATGAAAACGGTTACTGCAAACGAACGGTTTAACCTAGAAGAACGAAATTTGGTGAGCCAAGTGGTTTTGGTGTAATGATCATTACCTGAAAGAATCATCAAGATTGGGTGAAAAAATGTTTGCTGAGATTTCAGGCAACTCGTAGTTTTTTGGAAGCTCGGCAACCTTTTTCCATGAAAGTGATTTTCGCCAGTCTCTGCTTAGGGCTACATCAACAGCAAACAAAGCATAGAGATAGAACTTGAAACTGCTCTATTGTGTCAAGTTTCAAAGAGCTAGCACAAACCGTGTTTGATTTAGAGTTCCAAATATATGTATCCCTATAGGAGAAAACAGAGTGAAACCTTAAAATAAAAACGATTACTGCAAACGAACGGTTTAACCTTGAAGAACGAAACTTGGTGAGCCAAGGGGTTTTGGAGTACTGATCATTACCTGAAAGAATCATCAAGATTGGGTGAAAAAATATTTGCTGAGATTTCAGGCAACTTGTAGTTTTTTGGAAGCTTGGCAACCCCTTTCCATGAAAGTGATTTTCGCAAGTCTCTGCTTAGGGCTACATCAACAGCAAACAAACCATAGAGATAGAACTTGAAACTGCTTTATTGTGTCAAGTTTCAAAGAGCTAGCAGAAACCGTGTTTGATTTAGAGTTCCAAATACATGTATCCCTATATGAGAAAACAGAGTGAAACTTAAAAATAAAAACGGTTACTGCAAATGAACGGTTTAACCAAGAAGAACGAAATTTGGTGAGCCAAGTGGTTTTGGTGTACTGATCATTACCTGAAAGAATCATCAAGATTGGGTGAAAAAATGTTTGCTGAGATTTCAGGGAATTCGAGTTTTTTGGAAGCTTGGCAACCCCTTTCCATGAAAGTGATTTACGCCAGTCTCTGCTTAGGGCTACATCAACAGCAAACAAACCATAGAGATAGAACTTGAAACTGCTTTATTGTGTCAAGTTTAAAAGAGCTAGCAGAAACCGTGTTTGATTTAGAGTTTTAAATACATGTATCCCTGTAGGAGAAAACAGAGTGAAACCTAAAAATGAAAACTGTTACTTCAA